>NC_053028.1:244445373-244703291 GCF_003073215.2 Triticum urartu | reverse complement strand
ACCATTTGAATTCGATAGTCTTCATCATAAAAGAGCCAGCACAAGAAGTATCAAGCATGGTGCGATTGCTATCAGAAAACCGAGCATAAAATTTTTGAATAATCATTTCTCTTGAGAGCTCATGATTGGGGCATGAATATAACATTGATTTAAGCCTCCCCCAAGCTTGAGCGATGCTTTCTCCTTCGCGAGGCCAAAAATTATATATATATATATATATAATTGCGATCACGATGAACAAGATGCATAGGATAAAACTTCTGATGAAATTCCAATTTCAATCGTTTGTAATTCCAAGACCCCATATCATCACATAGCCTATACCGTCGATGCATATCCCTTCAAAGATAAAGGGAAGACCTTCTTCTTAACAACATCTCTGGGTACACCTGCAAGCTTAAATAATCCACAAACTTCATCCATATATATTAGATGCTCATCAGGATGTTTTGTTCCATCTCCTAAAAAAGGATTAGCTAGCAGTTTCTCTATCATACCCGAACGAATTTCAAAGCAGACATTTTCATTTTCAGTAGGATCAGTAGGTTGAGGAGCAACTCTTTGCTCTACTGGTCGGGGTGAAGATACCCCGAACAAGCCCCTCAGAGGATTACTTTCCATAGTAACAAGTGACAGTAAATTTCAGCACACTATATAAATTTTTCCTTACCAAATTCCACCTACCAAAGGTGCTTCACTCCCCGGCAACGGCACCAGAAAAGAGTCTTGATGACCCACAAGTATAGGGGATCTATCGTAGTCCTTTCGATAAGTAAGAGTGTCGAACCCAACGAGGAGCAGAAGGAAATGATAAGCGGTTTCCAGCAAGGTATTCTCTGCAAGTACTGAAATAAGTGGTAACACATAGTTTTGTGATAGGATAATTTGTAACGAGCAACAAGTAAAAAATGTAAATAAAGTGCAGCAAGGTGGCCCAATCCTTTTTGTAGCAAAGGACAAGCCTGGACAAACTCTTATATAGAGAAAAGCGCTCCCGAGGACACATGGGAATATCGTCAAGCTAGTTTTCATCACGTTCATATGATTCGCGTTCGGTACTTTGATAATTTGGTATGTGGGTGGACCGGTGCTTGGGTATTGCCCTTTCTTGGAGAAGCGTCCCACTTATGATTAACCTCTATTGCAAGCATCCGCAACTACAACAAAAGTATTAAGGTAAACCTAACCATAGCATGAAACATATGGATCCAAATTAGCCCCTTACGAAGCAACGCATAAACTAGGGTTTAAGCTTCTGTCACTCTAGCAACCATTTTTCTTAGTTCGATCCTTTTGGTAATATCTTGATCTAGTAGAATAAATTTTTAGTATGATCTAGTTGTGAGTTTTGCTTTATGATCCTTCTATGTAATCGAGTTCGTGAGCTATATATAATAAATAATAGTGTTGAGTCAAGGGCTTGATTATTTTGGTATGATCTTGAGGGAATAAAATAAAAAGAAAAGAAATAAAAAGAAATAAAGAAATCATATGGGTCTTATGGAGAGTAGTGACTTCACATATAAAAAGTATGATGAATAAAAGTTGTTGAGTTGACAAACATAGTCTTGGTCATCGTTGCAATTAATAGGAAGTAATAAAGAAAGAGTGGTTTTCACATATAAATATACTATCTTGGACATCTTTGATAATTGTGAGCACTCATTAAAGTATGATATGCTAAAGAGTTGACGTTGGACAAGGAAGACAACGTAATATGTTATGTTTTCTTACATCTGAGATAAATTATATTGTCATGGACCATCCAACATGTTGAGCTTGCCTTTCCCTCTCTTTCTAGCCAATTTCTTTGCACCAAGTAGAGATACTACTTGTGCTTCCAAATATCCCTAAACCCAGTTTTGCCATGAGAGTCCACCATATCTACCTATGGATTGAGTAAGATCCATCAAGTAAGTTGTCATCGTTGCAAGCAATAAGAATTGATCTCTAAATATGTATGACTTATTAGTCTGGAGAAAATAAGCTTTATACGATCTTGTGATGTGGAAGAAATAAAAGCGACGGACTGCATAATAAAGGTCCGTATCACAAGTGGCAATATAAAGTGACGTTCTTTTGCATTAAGATTTCGTGCATCCAACCATAAAAGCACATGACAACCTCTGCTTCCCTCTACGAAGGGCCTATCTTTTTTCTTGTCTTATACTTCATGCAAAGAGTCATAGTGATCTTCACCTTTCCTTTTTACATTTTATCCTTTGGAAAGCACAATGTGTTGGAAAGATCCTGATATATATGGCTAATTGGATGTGGGTTTTCATGAACTATTATTGTTGACATTAACCTTGAGGTAAAAAGTTGGGAGGCAAAACTATAAGCCCCTGTCTTTCTCTGTGTCCGATTAAAACTTCATAACCATAAATATCACGTGAGTGTTAGCAATTGTGAAAGACTAAAAGATGGTTGAGTATGTGGACTTGCTGAGAAGCTCTTATATTGAATCTTTCCTATGTTATGATAAATTGCAATTGCTTCAATGACTAAGATTATAGTTTATTAGTTTTCAATGAAGTTTCTGATTCATACTTGAGTATGTGAATGAATTGTTACTTTAGCATTGGAGATCATATGACAATATATATATGTTGCTGTGCTAAGAATGATCATGATGCCCTCATGTCCGTATTTTATTTTATCATCACCTCTATCTCTAAACATGTGGACATATTTTTCGATTTCGGCTTTCGCTTGAGGACAAGTGAGATCTAAACTTGGGGGAGTTGATATATCCATTTTGCATCATGCTTTTATATCGATATTTATTACATCATGGGCTGTTATTACACATTATGTCACAATACTTATGCCTTTTCTCTCTTATTTTACAAGGTTTACATGAAGAGGGGGAATGCCGACAGCTGGAATTCTGGGCTTGAAAAGGAGCAAATATTAGAGACCTATTCTGCACATCTCCAGAAGTCCTGAAACTCCACGGGAATTATTTTCAGAATATATAAAAAATATTGGGCGAAAGAAGTACCAGAGGGGGCCACCCACCATCCATGAGGGTGGGGGTGCGCCCTACCCCCCTGGGTGCGCCCCTGTCTCGTGGGCCCCCTGGTGGCCCTCTGATACCCATCTTTGGCTATATGGAGTCTTTCGTCGAGGAAAAAAAATCATAAGCTAGCTCACGGGACGAAACTCCGCCGCCACGAGGCGGAACCAATCTAGGGCTCCGGCGGAGCTGTTCTGCCGGGGAAACTTCCCTCTGGGAGGGGGAAATCATCACCATCGTCATCACCAACGATCCTCTCATCTGGAGGGGGTCAATCTCCATCAACATCTTCACCATCACCATCTCATCTCAAACCCTAGTTCATCTCTTGTATCCAATCTTTGTATCGAAACCTCAGATTGGTACCTGTGGGTTGCTAGTAGTGTTGATTACTCCTTGTAGTTGACGCTAGTTGGTTTACTTGGTGGAAGATCATATGTTCAGATCCATTATGCATATTAATACCCCTCTGATTATGAACATGAATATGCTTTGTGAGTAGTTGCGTTTGTTCCTGAGGACATGGGAGAAGTCTTGCTATAAGTAGTCATGTGAATTTGGTATTCATTTGATATTTTGCCGAGATGTATGTTGTCATCCCTCTAGTGGTGTCATGTGAACATCGACTACATGACACTTCACCATTATTTGGGCCTAGAGGGAGGCATTGGGAAGTAATAATTAGATGATGGGTTGCTAGAGTGACAGAAGCTTAAACCCTAGTTTATGCGTTGCTTCGTAAGGGGCTGATTTGGATCCATATGTTTCATGCTATGCTATGGTTAGGTTTACCTTAATACTTCTGTGGTAGTTGCGGATGCTTGCAATAGGGGTTAATCATAAGTGGGACGCTTGTCCAAGTAAGGGCAGTACCCAAGCACCGGTCCACACACATACCAAATTATCAAAGTACAGAACGCGAATCACAGGAACGTGATGAAAACTAGCTTGACGATATTCCCATGTGTCCTCGGGAGCGCTTTTCTCTATAGAAGAGTTTGTCCAGGCTTGTCCTTTGCTACAAAAAGGATTGGGCCATCTTGTTGCACCTTATTTACTTGCATTACTTGTTACTCGTTACAAATTACCTTATCACAAAACTATCTGTTACCGGTAATTTCAGTGCTTGCAGAGTATACCTTACTGAAAACTGCTTATCATTTCCTTCTGCTCCTCGTTGGGTTCGACACTCTTACTTATCGAAAAGGCTATGATAGATCTCCTATACTTATGGGTCATCAAGGTCTTTCATTGAAAAATTCTTATTCAAGTATCCTTTTATGCTATTCAGAAATTCAGTATCATTTCTGATCGACAATATGTCATCTACATATAATATCAGAAATGCTACGGAGCTCCCACTCACTTTCTTGTAAATACAGGCTTCTGCAAAAGTCTATATAAAACCATATGCTTTGATCACACTATCAAAGCGTATATTCCAACTCCGAGAGGCTTGCACCAGTCCATAAATGGATTGCTGGAGCTTGCACACTTTGTTAGCAACTTTTGGATCGACAAAACCTTCTGGTTGCATCATATACAACTCTGCTTTAAGATATCCATTAAGGAATGCAGTTTTGACATCCATTTGCCAAATTTCATAATCATAAAATGCG
This sequence comes from Triticum urartu, assembly GCF_003073215.2. Classification (NCBI taxonomy): domain Eukaryota; kingdom Viridiplantae; phylum Streptophyta; class Magnoliopsida; order Poales; family Poaceae; genus Triticum; species Triticum urartu. Next base: position 244,698,653 of record NC_053028.1, on the reverse strand, counting down.
GCAATTGCTAACATGATTCAGACGGACTTAAGCATCGCTACGGGTGAGAAGGTCTCATCATAGTCAACTCCTTGAACTTGTCGAAAACCTTTTGCAACAAGTCAAGCTTTGTAGACAATAACATTACCGTCAGCGTCAGTCTTCTTCTTGAAGATCCATTTATTCTCTATGGCATGCCGATCATCGGGCAAGTCAACCAAAGTCCATACTTTGTTCTCATACGTGGATCCCATCTCAGATTTCATGGCCTCAAGCCATTTTGCGGAATCCGGGCTCATCATCGCATCCTCATAGTTCGTAGGTTCATCATGGTCAAGTAACATGACCTCTAGAATAGGATTACCGTACCACTCTGGTGCGGATCTTACTCTGGTTGACCTACGAGGTTCGGTAGTAACTTCATCAGAAGTTTCATGATCATCATCATTAGCTTCCTCACTTACTAGTGTAGGAATCACTGGAACTGATTTCAGTGATGAACTACTTTCCAATAAGCGAGAAGGTACAATTACCTCACCAAGTTCTTCTTTCCTCCCACTCACTTCTTTCGATCCATTCTTACACTACAAAAAAATACACTTCCGTGATGATACGTGTTTGTCACAGTAGGTCGCGTTTTTTTGTCATGCATGTACATCCATGACAATTTTATGACAGAATCAAGATAGTCATACCTGTGCTGTCGTAGAAGTGTTCCATGACATTACCAAAATTATCATCACGGAAGTGTCCACTTCCATGACGATAAATCGCGCGTCACAGAAGTGCTTTCGTCAAGGGTGACCGACACGTGGCATCCACCGTAACGGAACGCCGTTAAGCTATCAGGTCGGGTTTTGGATACGATAACCCGTTAACAGCCCCGACCAATGAGGATTTTCCACGTGTAAAATCATCATTGGCTGGAGGAGACACGTGTCAGGTTCGTGTTGGCACAGGTGTCACTCATCCAATGGGCGAGACGCGCCTATGATATGTTGACACGTGGACCGGCCCATCAAGTTTAAATGGGCCGGCCCAACTGAAGGCCCACAAGATTTTGCGGACCATAATGGGCCGGGCCAGCTTAAGGCCCACGAGATTTTGCGGACCATAATGGGCTGGCCCAGCTAAAGGCCCACAAGATTTTGCGGGCCATAATGGGCCAGCCCAGGTAAAGGCCCACAAGATTTTTGTGTGCCATAATGGGCCGGCCCAGGTAAAGGCCCACAAGATTCTTGCGGATCATAATGGGCCGGCCTAGCTAAAGGCCCACGAGATTTCGCTGACATTAATGGGCCGGCCCAGCTGTAGGCCCGCAAGATTTTGAGGACCCTAGTAGGCCGGCCCATTAACTGGCTGCCATGTTTTGGGCCAAATGCCGGCCCATATTTGATCCGGTCCATTAATGGCTTGCCACGCTCCGGGCCTAATAGTGGCCCATATGAGATCCGGCCCATTAAAAGCCTACCACGTTCTGGGCCAAATTACGGCCTAGATCAGGTCCGGCCCTTTAAGAGGCTTTGGACTCAATTATGGCCCATATCAGATTCGGCCCGTCAACTGGACACTATGCTTTTGGGCCCACTTGCTAAAGGCCCACTAAGTAATTTAGCCTGATATTAGTTTTGGCCTGTTAAGGCCCCGTTTAACATTTCAGCCCTATATTAATTTCGGCCTGTTAAAAGCCCATCATATAGTTGGGCCTAACTACGGCCCGATTTGCATCCGGCCTGCTCGCAGCCGATATCTGATTGGGCCAAACAAGGACGGAGACAATTTTGGCCTGTTAAAAGCCCGTGATTGATTCGCACAATCATGGGCCAGGGTTCATTTCGGGATGCTGCCGGCCTTTGAGCTGTTCGGCACGTTTCAGGCCGAACCTACATCGTGATTGCATGACCGCCCGATTATGTACTGTAATTTTACGGTTTGGTCGGTTTACTGCGAAGACAAGATATATATACAGTAAAATAACTGCATCATCGTGAATAAGAAACAACCTAGACTATACAGTAAAGAAATTACGTCATATTACATTCACTGGGCATCAAAGTTCGCCACTATGATAATAAAGCACAAGCAGACAGCAGATTACATACACTGGGCATGAAAGATCGCCACCAGTGCAAATAAACACGCCAAAAAAATAATATACAAAACCGACATCACTTCAATAGAGTTCAAGAAAGGTTAGCCCTGCTGGGGAGCTGCAGCGCAAGCAGCTGAGCAAGATGATGAGACTGTGCATGTTCAACACTTATATCTTCCTCACTCTGAAAGATAAACAAGCAGACAGATGACAGGTTTTGCACATAAAAGCATCAATGCTGATAATTCATCACATTTCTTACTGACGAATAAAGTGACACAGTTTAAAATTGCATTAACACAATATGGTATTTTTCAGGTCAAGACATGGCAGGAAATGACATTGTGAAGGAGTTGGCAGCTTCACGACACCACTGGATTATAGATCAAGAACTCATAAGTATCAATGGTTAGTGTGTTGTCAATTTATACCATGTTAGATTGGCAAATAAAGAGACAGTTTAAATAATAGTAGAATGATATGCCATTGTTCATAGTTAAGACATCGCAGAATATGACATTGTGCTGTAGTGGGTAGGTTCACCACACCACTGGATTACGGATGAAGAACGGAAGCATACATGCAGTGCAAAAGAAGATCACTTGCTCTGTATAGTTTAACTTACATGGTATGAAGAAGGAACTTGGTTGTACAACTGAAAACTTAAATTGAGAAAGGACAAACTTTTGTTTATGAACTACATAATAAACTTTAAACAAGCAATTTGATGCAAACACCAAAAATAAATAGCTGTTGCAGTCATGCCTAACCAAATATATTCAACAATGTTTGAAGGCTTGAGATGGACAAACTTACATTATTGGTGAAGACAGGCTCTATAAAGGCCTTGTCCATGCTGATGGGGGGGGGATTCAAGAAGTTTACCACAGAATCTTCTTAAAAAGCATTGCCTTTATTCTACATTTTGTTAAGAGTAAATATAGATGTGATAATATACGAAAAAATGGAGAATATTTAAGATAAGATGAAGAGCGATGCTACATAACCAAGTAGCTATAAATGTAAGTGCAGTGATACAGGCAAAAGGTACAGCCAAGAGCAATGCACAGCTAAACTTCTTCAGTACCAACCTTATAGTAAGAGTAAATATAGATCTGATGTGTAGAAAATGGAGGGCAAAGGAAAATAAGCTGCAGAGTGATGGTACATGAACAACTACCTGTCATTATAAGTACACTGATAAAGGACAACATGTACTTACAAGAACAATGCAGAGCTAAAAAACATTGGCATTGGATATATTCTACACTAATGTAACCATTCATACAGATCAGATAATTTGGAGGGAACAATTGATAAGCAAGCTATCATGCATACTGCTGTCGCATAATGAACCAGGTATGTATGCAAGTACAGTGATACATGACAACATGTACTAACAACAGCAAAGCAGCGGACAACATATTTGCAATATCCTGTCGTTCTTGTCAAACCGGAATTCTTCTTCGAGCAGATTTCCTGCAAAAAAGATCCGTAAGGCACATGCAGAAAAGTAGAAGTTCAAATTTTCATGTGATTTCATAGACAATACCTCATCCTGGGAACGAGACCAGTGCATAACAAGGTTTTTCCATTCAATGTCTTCTAAATTTAGCACAGGAGACTTCACCGGAAATTCGTTTATAGACTTGCAATCAAAGTGTGATTTCCTCAGGTAACACTGATACTGCTTCAATGCTTCCTTGAAAAGCACAAGCAAGCTTTGCTCGTCATGACTATCCAGATTGACCCTCGCCTAGTTACAACAATGTAATGTAAATCATTGATGTGTTCAATCAGCAGAAAACAGGAAAATAATAACCATGAATAATAGCACTTACACGTAAGTTGGACAGGAAGATGTGAAAATGGTGTTTGTCTTCACAATAATCTTCCCATGATGGGAATATATGCACGTAGTCCCTAACAACATTGAAAGCATTGTCTTTTAAACTGGGAATAAATGGAATGGGGTTCCAATCTGTAGGAATTGGCCGTCTCTGCAGTTGGGATAGGTTTTTGGACAGTGGACTTGCTGTACTTTTTGCTGGAGTGGGATTTTTATGTGGTACAGCTGGTGCTATGGCAAATGAAATCGGTATACCTTTTGCTGGAGTGCAGGTCCTGTGTGGTGGGGCTAGTGGTGTGGCCAGTGAAGTATGGGTACAGTCTGGTGGAGTCGGTCCTACGTTTTGTGTCACTGGTTGTAAAGCCAATATAAGTGGGGTGCTGTCTGATTTCTCCGGCACCACCACGTTTTTCAAGGACTTTGCTGGTGCTCCTTTAGGTTCGGCAACCACCCTCTTCCTTTTTGATGTTTGATGCACAAGAACAACATTTGAGTGGAAAAACATGGTATGATGACAGATGGAAGATGTATTGATAATGGATGGGCATGGCATCTCGACATATATGATGAGTAAACTAAGCAGATGGCGGTGCAACAAAGTAGAAGAAATGCAAGACAACATATGCAAGATACCCGCAATCAATAAAACATTGCCAAATTAGAACATGCATCTTGATGGGTGACCAGGACAGGCCATCTGCCTTTGACTCCTTGAGGTTAGAATAGTCATTAGGATCATATTCTGAACAAGAATCAACATGTGGGGAGCGTATGAGTTTCATTGCATCCAGAATGGCACTCAATGCCTTGGTGCCAATTTTGTAAGTCATTGCAGTGTTTAGCTTCAAGAGTGGACTGCTGCTAGTGCGACACAAAGCAGCTACACAGATCATAGTGCAGATATAACGAGAAAACCTTAAGCATCAGAGTAAAATTAGCAAAGTGGAACTTGATGGAATATATGTGCTAGTATTGCCGGTACGGCTAGAAAGGCTTCGGATACCAGCTCTCTTCAAGTGAAGGTGCAGTACTGTTAATATCAGTGTAACTCTCAAAGGCGACACAGCTCCCCACATTTCCTTGCTATTCTTATAGGATTCAAGTGGGCAGGCCACTACAAATCCTATTCCTATGTTTACAAGATCCTACGAATCAAAGAGGCTCAAAGTGTCCATCACAACCGACCGTATAGACCTCTACACTGCAAATGTCCCTACTCATCTTCAGTACAAGGAACATATTTTACTACTATCATACTCCCTCCGTTCCAAAATACAAGTCTTGGTAGAGATTTCCACTATGGATCACATACAGATGTATCCAGATACATTTTAGAGTGTAGATTCACTCATTTTGCTCCATATGTAGTCCATGGTGGAATCTATACAAAGACTTGTATTTAGGAACGGAGAGAGTACATATTAAAGAAGAACGGAAGAGGAACATGGTAAAGAAGAGCAAGCAGATTTTGGATAATAAAATGTTGGTTGCGCAGTGCCACACATGATGAACCAGAGCGCATTAAGAATGCAACTCCCAGCTGTCTCTCGACCATTTCAGGCGGTTGGATGAAGATCCTACGTCTCCTAACCCTTCTTCTTCCTCGTCTCCGATTCTTCCCATACAGAACACCGCACGGGCCGCCGGCCGCACCACCGGCCCCCATCGCATGTGTTCCTCCGCCACCCCACCCCCACCCCTGCCCCAACACCCACCCGCGTCGAGTTTTCTTTGTTCGGCGAGGCCCCACAACCACCCGAGCCCCTTCGATCGCACCGGTGATATGTCTCCAACGTATCTATAATTTTTGATTGCTCCATGCATATTATCTACTGTTTTGGACTATATTGGGCTTTATTTTCCACTTTTATATTATTTTTGGGACTAACCTATTAACCGGAGGCCCAGCCCAGAATTGCTATTTTTCTTGCCTATTTCAGTGTTTCGAAGAAACAAAATATCAAAGGAGTCCAAACGGAATAAAATCTTCGGGAACGTGATTTACTCACCGAACGTGATCCAGGAGACTTGGACCCTACTCCAGGGGGTCAAAGAGGAGGTCACGAGGGTGGGGGGCACCCCCCCTAGGGCACGCCCCCTGCCCCGTGGGCCCCTCGGTGCTGCACCGACGTACTCCTTCCTCCTATATATACACACGTATCCCCAAATGATCAGAACAAGAGCCAAACACCTAATTCCACCGCCGCAACTTTCTGTATCCATGAGATCCCATCTTGGGGCCTGTTCCGGAGCTCCGCCAGAAGAGGGCCGTCATCACGGAGGGCTTCTACATCATCCTAGCCTCTCCGATGAAGTGTGAGTAGTTTACCTCAGACCTTCGGGTCCATAGTTACTAGCTAGATGGCTTCTTCTCTCTTTTTGGATCTCAATACAAAGTTCTCCCCCTCTCTTGTGGAGATCTATTCGATGTAATCTTCTTTTTGCGGTGTGTTTGTTGAGACCGATGAATTGTGGGTTTATGATCAAGTCTATCTATGAATAATATTTGAATCTTCTCTGAATTCTTTTATGTATGATTGGTTATCTTTGCAAGTCTCTTCAAATTATCTGTTTGGTTTGGCCAACTAGATTGGTAGTTCTTGCCATGGGAGAAGTGCTTAGCTTTGGGTTCGATCTTGCGGTGTCCTTACCCAGTGACAGAAGGGGCAGCAAGGCACGTATTGTATCGTTGCCATCGAGGATAACAAGATGGGTTTTATTTCATATTGCATGAATTTATCTCTCTACATCATGTCATCTTGCTTAAAGAGTTACTCTGTTTTTAACTTAATACTCTAGATGCATGCTGGATAGCGGGCGATGAGTGGAGTAATAGTAGTAGATGCAGAATCGTTCGATCTACTTGTCACGGACGTGATGCCTATATACATGATCATGCCTAGATATTCTCATAACTATGCTCAGTTCTGTCAATTGCTCAACAGTAATTTGTTCACCCACCGTAGAATACTTATGCTCTTGAGAGGAGCCACTAGTGAAACCTATGGCCCCCGGGTCTATTCTGATCATATCAATCTCCATCACTTTAATCTTGCTTTGCTTTTACTTTTTTACTTTGCATCTTTATACCAAAAATACCAAAAATATTATATCTATCAGATCTCACTCTCGTAAGTGACCGTGAAGGGATTGACAACCCCTAATCGCGTTGGTTGCGAGTAGCTATCGCTTTGTGCAGGTATGAGGGACTGGAGCGTGGCCTCCTACTGGATTGATACCTTGGTTCTCAAAAACTGAGGGAAATACTTATGCTACTTTGCTGCATCATCCCGTCCTCTTCGGGGAAAACCAATGCAAGCTCAAGACGTAGCAAGAAGGATTTCTAGCGCCGTTGCCGGGGAGTCTACGCAAAAAGTCAACATACCAAGTACCCATCACAATCCCTATCTCTCGCATTACATTATTTGCCATTTGCCTCTCCCCCACTTCACCCTTGCCATTTTATTCGCCCTCTCTCTCTATCCTTCCTCTCTATTTGCCTCTTTTTGCCCGCTTGCCTTTTTGTTTGCTCGTGTGTTAGATTGCTTGTTTGTCGTGATGGCTCAACCGAGATTTGGTGATCTCCACCTCAAAAGGTTAGAGGAGATCGAAACCAACATTAGGAAGTTTATGGTTTTGCTATTTGAGCATAATAATTTCTTTAGAAACGAGCTTAAGGAACAAAAAGTTTTATGAGTTATATGAATAAAGAGCTAGATATGTCTAAGGAATTTGATGGTATAATATCCCAAATTGCTCGTCTAGAAAAGATGACTGCTGAAATTTCAGATATGCAAGCCACCTTAGTTAATAAGATGGCTGCTAAACCGGATTCCTATGAAAATCAAGATGAAGATCTAAAAGTTATTGATGTGTCCCCTATTAAATCTTTGTTTTGCAATATGAATCTTGATGAAACTAAATATGATCTTCCTTTACCTAGAAGGCGTTCTAAAAAATCGGAGTATTTAGATCTTAATGATGAAATTGATGAAAGTGGGATTGAAAGAAATAAAAATCTAGATGTTGCTAAATCCACTATATTGGATTTCAAGGAATTTAATTATGAAAGTTGCTCTTTAATTGATTGTATTTCCTTGTTGCAATCCATGCTAAATTCTCCACATGCTTATAGTCAAAATAAAGCCTTCATCGAACATATTGTTGATGTCCTGATGCAATCTTATGAAGAAAAACTTGAGTTGAAAGTTTCTATCCCTAGAAAACTCCATTATGAGTGGGAACCAACTATTAAAATTAAAATTAAAGATCATGAGTTTTATGCTTTGTGTGATTTGGGTGCTAGTGTCTCTACTATTCCCAAGACTTTGTGTGATTTACTAGATTTCCGTAATTTTGATGATTGCTCTCTAAACTTGCATCTTGCGGATTCCACTATTAAGAAACCTATGGGAAGGATTAATGATGTTCTTATTGTTGCAAATAGGAATTATGTGCCCATAGATTTCATTGTTCTTGATATAGATTGCAATCCTTCTTGCCCAATTATTCTTGGTAGACCTTTCCTTAGAACGGTTGGTGCGATTATCGATATGAAGGAAGGGAATATTAGATTTAAATTCCCATTAAAAAAGGTCATGGAACACTTTCCAAGAAAGAAAATAAAATTACCATATGAAACTATCATGAGAGCCACTTATGGATTGCCTACCAAAGATGGCAATACCTAGATCTATCCTCGCTTTTATGCCTAGCTAGGGGCGTTAAACGATAGCGCTTGTTGGGAGGAAACCCAATTTTATTTTTATTCCTTGCTTTTTGCTCCAGCTTAGTAATAAATAAATTATTTAGCCTCTGTTTTGGTTGTGTTTTTTGTGTTTAATTAGTGTTTGGGAAGACTTGGGGAAAGTCTTGTTGAACTTGCTGTAAAAAACAGAAACTTTAGTGCTCACGAGAACTGCTGCCATTTTTATTTGAAGAGTGATATTTAGTTAATTATTTTTCAGATGATTAATAGATAAATTACTCACGTCCAACAATTTATTTTAGAATTTTTGGGGTTCCAGATCTTGTGCTAGCTACAGATTACTACAGACTGTTCTGTTCTTGACAGATTCTGTTTTTCGTGTGTTGTTTGCTTATTTTGATGAATCTATGGCTATTAAAATAGTTTATGATCCATAGAGAAGTTGGAATACAGTGGGTTTAACACCAATATAAATAAATAATGAGTTCATTACAGTACCTTGAAGTGGTCTTTTGTTTTCTTTCGCTAACGGAGCTCACGAGTTTTCTATTTTGAGTTTTGTGTTGTGAAGTTTTAAAGTTTTGGGTGAATTCTTTTGATGGATCATGGAACAAGGAGTGGCAAGAGCCTAAGCTTGGGGATGCCCATGGCACCCCCAAGATAATCCAAGGACACTAAAAATTCAAAGATTGGGGATGCCCCGGAAGGCATCCCCTCTTTCGTCCACTTCCATCGGTAATTTACTTGGAGCTATATTTTTATTCACCAACATGATATGTGTTTTGCTTGGAGCGTCTTGTATTATTTGTGTCTTTGAGTCTTAGTATACCACAATCATCCTTGATGTACACACCTTTTTAGAGAGCCATACATGAATTAAAATTTGATAGAATACTCTATGTGCTTCACTTATATCTTTTGAGCTAAGTAGTTTTGCTCTATGTGCTTCACTAATATATTTTGAGCTATGTAGTTTTGCTCTATGTGCTTCACTTATATCTTTTGAGCTAGTTAATTTTTCTCTATGTGCTTCACTTAGATCTTTTGAGCGTTATAATTTTGCTCTATGTGCTTCACTTAGATCTTTTAGAGCACGGTGGTGGATTTGTTTTAAAGAAACTATTGATCTCTCATGCTTCACTTAAATTATTTTGAGAGTCTTTTAATAGCATGGTAATTTGCTTAACAATATTATGCTTGGTATTCAAGATTTGTGAAACTTTCTTTTGAGCGTGTTGAATACTGAGAAAAGATTGAAGCATGATAATTGTTTTGAGATATGGAGGTGATAATATTAAAGTCATGCTTATTGAGTAGTTGTGAATTTAAAGAATGCTTGTGTTAAAGTTTGTGATTCCCGTAGCATGCACGTATGGTGAACCGTTATGTGATGAAGTCGGAGCATGATTTATTTATTGATTGTCTTCCTTATGAGTGGCGGTTGGGGACGAGCGATGGTCTTTTCCTACCAATCTATCCCCCTAGGAGCATGCGCATAATACTTTGCTTTGATAACTTCTAGATTTTTGCAATAAGTATATGAGTTCTTTATGACTAATGTTGAGTCCATAGATTATACGCACTCTCACCCTTCCACCTTTGCTAGCCTCTCTAATACCGCGCACCTTTCGCCAGTATCATACACCTACCATATACCTTCCTCAAAACAACCACCATACCTACCTATTATGGCATTTCCATAGCCATTCCGAGATATATTGCCATGCAACTTTCCACCACCTAGTTCATCATGACACATTCATCATTGTCATATTGCTTAGCATGATCATGTAGTTGACATAGTATTTGTGGCAAAGCCACCGTTCATAATTTCTTCATACTTGTCACTCTTGATTCATTGCATATCCCGGTACACCGCCGGAGGCATTCATATAGAGTCATACTTTGTTTTAGAGTCGAGTTGTAATCATTGAGTTGTAAATAAATAGAAGTGTGATGATCACCATTCAATAGAGCATTGTCCCAAAAAAAGAGAAAGGCCAAAGAAAAAAAAGGCCCAAAAAAGGGGCAATGCTACTATCTTTTTTTCCACACTTGTGCTTCAAAGTAGCACCATGATATAGCAAGTCTCATATATTGTGCTTCAAAGTAGCACCATGTTCTTCATATAGAGAGTCTCATATGTTGTCACTTTCATATACTAGTGGGAATTTTACATTATAGAACTTGGCTTGTATATTCCAATGCTGGGCTTCCTCAAAATTTCCCTAGGTCTTCGTGAGCAAGCAAGTTGGATGCACACCCACTTAGTTTCTTTTTGAGCTTTCATACATTTATAGCTATAGTGCATCCGTTGCATGGCAATCCCTACTCACTCACATTGATATCTATTGATGGGCATCTCCATAGCCCGTTGATACGCCTAGTTGATGTGAGACTATCTTCTCCTTTTTGTCTTCTCCACAACCACCATTCTATTCCACCTATAGTGCTATATCCATGGCTCACGCTCATGTATTGCGTGAAGATTGAAAAAGTTTTGAAAAAGTTAGAGTATGAAACAATTGCTTGGCTTGTCATCGGGGTTGTGCATGATTTAAATACTTTGTGTGGTGAAGATGGAGCATAGCCAGACTATATGATTTTGTAGGGATAACTTTCTTTGGCCATGTCATTTTGAGAAGACATAATTGCTTTGTTAGTATGCTTGAAGTATTATTATTTTTAATGTCAATATAAACTTTTGTCTTGAATCTTTCCAATCTGAATATTCATACCACAATTAAGAAGATTTGCATTGAAATTATGCCAAGTAGCACTCCGCATAAAAAATTCTCTTTTTATCATTTACCTACTCGAGGACGAGCAGGAATTAAGCTTGGGGATGCCTGATACGTCTCCAACGTATCTATAATTTTTGGTTGCTCCATGCTATATTATCTACTGTTTTGGACTATATTGGGCTTTATTTTCCACTTTTATATTATTTTTGGGACTAACCTATTAACCGGAGGGCCAGCCCAGAATTGCTATTTTTTTGCCTATTTCAGTGTTTCGGAGAAACAGAATATCAAACGGAGTCCAAACGGAATAAAATCTTCGGGAACATGATTTTCTCACCGAACGTGATCCAGGAGACTTGGACCCTACTCCAGGGGGTCAACGAGGAGGTCACGAGGGTGGGGGCGCCCCCCTAGGGCGCGCCCCCTGCCTAGTGGGCCCCTCGATGCTCCACCGACGTACTCCTTCCTCCTATATATACACACGTACCCCCAAACGATCAAAACAGGAGCCAAAAACCTAATTCCACCGCCGCAACTTTCTGTATCCACGAGATCCCATCTTGGGGCCTGTTCCGGAGCTCCGCCGGAAGAGGGCCGTCATCACGGAGGGCTTCTACATCATCCTAGCCTCTCCGATGAAGTGTGAGTAGTTTACCTCAGACCTTCGGGTCCATAGTTAGTAGCTAGATGGCTTCTTCTCTCTTTTTGGAGCTCAATACAAAGTTCCCCCCTCTCTTGTGGAGATCTATTCGATGTAATCTTCTTTTTGCGGTGTGTTTGTTGAGACCGATGAATTGTGGGTTTATGATCAAGTCTATCTATGAATAATATTTGAATCTTCTCTGAATTCTTTTATGTATGATTGGTTATTGAGGGAGTCTTGGATTAGGGGGTCTTCGGACAGCCGGACTATCTCCATTGGCCGGACTGTTAGACTATGAAGATACAAGATTGAAGACTTTGTCTCGTGTCCGGATGGGACTCTGCTTGGCGTGGAAGGCAAGCTAGGTAATACGTATATGGATATCTCCTCCTTTGTAACCGACCTTGTGTAACCCTAACCCTCTCCGGTGTCTATATAAACCGAAGGGTTTTAGTCCGTAGGACAACAATCACAACATACAATCATACCATAGGCTAGCTTCTAGGGTTTAGCCTCTCTGATCTCGTGGTAGATCTACTCTTGTACTACACATATCTTCAATATTAATCAAGCAGGACGTAGGGTTTTACCTACATCAAGAGGGCTCGAACCTGGGTAAAACATCGTGTCCCCTGCCTCATGTTACCATCCGGCCTAGACGCACAGTTCGGGAACCCCTACCCGAGATCCACCGGTTTTGACACCGACATTGGTGCTTTCATTGAGAGTTCCTCTGTGTCGTCGCCGTTAGGCTTGATGGCTCCTACTATCATCGATAGCGATGCGGTCCAGGGTGAGATTTTTCTCCCCGGACAGATCTTCGTATTTGATGGCTTTGCACTGCGGGCTAATTCGCTTGTCCATCTGGAGCAGATTGAAAGCTACGCCTCTGGCCACCAGGTCAGATTTGGAAATTTGAACTACACGACCGACATCCGCGGAGACTTGATCTTCGATGGATTCGGGCCACAGCCGGGAGCGCTGCACTGTCGTGATGGGTATGACCTAGCTCTGCAGCCAAACAGTACCCGAGAGGCCGCGCCCGCATTAGCTCTGACCCTTAGCTCGGAGCCGACTGCGCCAATCAAGGACGGGTGGCAAGACACCGCCTCAGGGGCTGCAGTCTCAATGGTGATCAAGCCAAACACCAGCATAACCCTCCGTGCAGCCCGTGATTCCAAGGTGTCGGACTCTCTTCCGGACTCCGAACCATCCGCGCCCCTGCCCATCGAATCCGATTGGGTGTCGATCATGGAATCACCGCCGCGGTTATCTTTCAGCTCTCTCTCTCTCTCTCTTTGTCAGGAGAGCCCTGGCCGAACTATAGCCAACAGGATTGGGATGCGGACAACGAATAAATTCGATGCCCACCCACCACCCACTTTGTAGCCACTGTCGATGATTTAACCGACATGCTCGACTTCGACTCTGAAGACATCGATGGTATGGACAACGATGTAGGAGACGAACATGAACCAGCACCTATAGGGCACTGGAAAGCCACCTCGTCGTATAACATATACATGGTGGATACACCCAATGAAGGCAATGGCGACAAGATAGCGGAGGATGACCCCTCCAAGAAGCAACCCAAGCGCCGACGTCAGCGGCGCCGCTCTAAGTCCCGCCAAAGCAAAAGTGGTGATACCGGCACAGGAGATAATAACACTTCGGATAGCGCCAAAGACAACAATCCCCTCCTGCAAGATTTAGAGCAGGAGGATGAAGGAGCCAGCTCTCCCGAGAGAGCGGCTCGCGGAGAGGAGGAGGATGACAATTACATGTCCCCCTCCGAAGACGAGGCAAGCCTCGGCGACGATTAATTCGCCGTACCAGAGGATCCTGTCGAACAAGAGTGCTTCAAGCGCAGGCTTATGGCCACGGCAAATAGCCTGAAGAAAAAGCAGCAGCAGCTTCAAGCTGATCAAGATCTGCTAGCTGACAAATGGACTGAAGTCCTCGCGGCCGAGGAATATAAACTCGAGCGTCCCTCCAAGAGTTACCCAAGGCGCAGGTTACTACCCCGACTGGAGGAAGAAGCGTATGATACGGCTGATCGGCCACCTCGTGACCACGATAGAGAGGCATTCCAGCCAAAAGCTCAGCCGCCACCCCAACGCCATTCAAATAAAAAGGCGTGGGGAGATACGCCAGACCTGCGAGACATATTGGAGGACAAGGCAAAGCATTCAAGATCGATCTATGGATCACGAGGGCGCACCACTCTGCGAGACGATAAACGTCACGCCGGATACAGTAAAAGCAAATCCGGCCGGGCCGAACACAGCGGGCAAGACCCATTCGAGCTGCGTCCCGACATAGCCCAATACAGAGGCGCCGCACACCCCTTATGCTTCACAGACGAAGTAATGGAACATCAATTCCCAGAAGGTTTCAAACCCGTAAATATTGAATCATACGATGGCACAACAGATCCCGCGGTATGGATTGAGGATTTCCTCCTCCACATCCACATGGCCCGCGGTGATGACTTACACGCCATCAAATACCTCCCACTAAAGCTCAAAGGACCAGCGCGGCATTGCCTTAACAACTTGCCAGCGGACTCCATTAGTTGTTGGGAAGATCTGGAAGCCGCATTCCTCGATAACTTTCAGGGCACTTATGTGCGACCACTAGACGCCGATGACTTGAGCCGCATAATTCAGTAGCCAGAAGAGTCGGCCAGGCAATTCTGGACTCAGTTCCTTACAAAGAAAAATCAAATCATCGACTGTCCGGATGCGGAGGCCTTAGCAGCTTTCAAGAACAACATCCGAGACGAGTGGCAAGCCCGGCACCTTGGTCAGGAAAAGCCGAAATCTATGGCAGCCCTCACGACACTCATGACCCGCTTTTGTGCGGGAGAAGACAGTTGGCTGGCTCGCAGTAATAACATATCAAAGAACCATGGTACCGTAGATACCAAGGACGGCAATAGCAGGTCACGTCGCAACAAGCATAAGCGCCACATTAACAGCGAAATTACTGAGGATACGACAGTCAATGCCGGATTCAAAGGCTCTAAACCCGGTCAGCGGAAAAAGCCATTCAAACAAAGTACGCCGGGTCCGTCCATCTTTGACCGTATACTCGATCGCTCATGTCAAATACACGGCACCCTAGACAAGCTAGCCAATCACACCAACAGGGATTGTTGGGTGTTCAAGCAGGCCGACAAGTTAATTGCCAAAAATAAGGACAAGGGGCTGCATAGCGATGACGAGGAGGAGCCCCGACAGCCGCACACTGGAGGACAGAAGAGGTTTCCCCCGCAAGTGCGGACGGTGAACATGATATACGCAACCCACATCCCCAAGAGGGAGCGGAAGCGTGCGCTCAGGGACGTCTATGCATTGGAGCCAGTCGCCCCAAAGTTCAACCCTTGGTCTTCTTGTCCGATCACCTTCGATCGCAGGGACCATCCCACTAGTATCTGTCATGGCAGATTCGCCGCACTGGTCCTAGACCCAATCATCGACGGATTTCACCTCACTCGAGTCCTTATGGACGGCGGCAGCAGCCTGAACCTGCTTTATCAGGACACAGTGCGCAAAATGGGCATAGACCCCTCAAGGATCTAACCCACAAAAACGACCATTAAAGGCGTCATTACAGGCATAGAGGCCCATTGCATAGGCTCAATTACACTGGAAGTGGTCTTCGGATCCCCGGATAACTTCCGAAGCGAAGAGTTAATCTTCGATATAGTCCCGTTCCACAGTGGTTATCACGCGCTGCTCGGACGAACCGCATTTCTAGATTCAATGCGGTACCACATTATGCATACCTCAAGCTCAAGATGCCAGGACCTCGCGGAGTTATTACAGTCAATGGAAACACAGAGCGCTCTCTCTGAACAGAGGAGCACACCGCGGTCCTTGCAGCAGAAGTGCAAAGCAACCTCTCAAGGCAATCTACCAGTTCGGTGTTTTAAAGCCCGGACACCTTCAAGCACGCTCGGGGCAATCGGCAAATAGACCGCCTGGCGCGATCTGAGCTCGCGTAGCAATACGGCGGCCACCCCAATCCCATCCCAACGGCGATATTTGTGCCGCCCGTACATAATTATGCATTAAAAATACCATAGGCACAGGTGGGGTGGGGGGCACAACTGCGGCACACCGCAAAACACGGCCTAAACCGCACTAGGGGCTTCCCGTTTGGTTATTTTTCTTTTTCTTTCAGGACTTTAGTCTCTGGAAACACAGTCTGGCAGCTCTATTGCCAAACACATGATACATCAACCAAGGAGGCAGACAACTACGTTATACAACGGAATTCCCAGGTGGATTACAGATTTCATATCATTTCTCAGCTCGCCCTTGGAAGGGACATAGTCCTACTCTTTTGCTTATTGCACTATCTGTATCACTCTGCTTTAATGTAATTTTTTAAATAAACAATGCACGACATTACGACTATTATTGCATTTTTGTTATATATATGTGTGTTCATTAATGACGCCTTGCAACCGTACACTCTGGTAAGGCCAATGCACCAGGGGCTTACGTACCCACAGTATGGTGTGAAAAGTCCGAACACTTTCACAAGTGCGGCACCTCGAACTTATAGCATTATATGCATCAGCTCTGAATCATGTCTTTGGTCAAATGTTGGGTTTGCCCAGCTCCTATGTTTTGGTACCTTACGTTCCGCTCTATCGGCTAAGGTAGCGCTAGGAGAACTACTGCGATTGTGCCCCGGTTCTGCCGGGCTGAGCTCCTCTGTAGAGAAAGCTAAAACTGACTGTCATGATAAGGCGAGAGACTGGTCGCTGTTCGGCGAGGTTTTTCGAGTCCCTAAAGACTTATGCCGCTTAGGGTGAGGGGCCGGCTCTTTCCGGCTTACAGGCATGTATCGCGCCCCAAATTCGGCCTTCCGAATACCAGGGGCTTCGCCGAAATTTAAAATTATAGAATTCTATGGCTAAGTGAGAGTGATAAAGCATTATTAGTCCGGTTGCCTTGTTCGTTGTGCTGAGCACCTCCCTCGAAGGAACCAAACATGGGAACAAGAGTGCTCAGGTTTATCCCGAACACCCCAGCACTCGTGGCATGGGGGCAGAAGCCGAGGACTAGCCATCTCTAAGATTGGATAAACAGCCAAATAGAAGGTAATATTTTAAATTCACTAAAGCGTTGCATAGCGAATACGATACAAGTTTTCATACATACAGGACAAAACGAGCAAGTCTCATTCAAATATTACATTTTGTGAACACTCATCCGCGATAAGACGGGTGCCCGACAGAACACCCTCGTAGTACATCTCGGGGTGGCGGTGCTCCTTGCCCTCCGGCGGCCCCTCCTTGATCAGCTTCATGGCGTCTAGCTTGACCTACTGCGCTTTTACACGGGCGAAAGCCCGGCGTGCACCTTCAATGCAAACAGATCGCTTGACGACCTCCAGCCGTGGGCAGGCATCCACAAGCCGCCTCACCAGGCCGAAAAAGCTGTTCGGAAGGGCGTCGGCAGGCCACAACCGGACTATGAAGCCCTTCATGGCCTGATCGGCCGCCTTATGTAGCTCGACCATCTGCTTCAGCTGGTCGCTCATTGGCACCGGATGTTCGGCCTCAGCATACTGAGACCAGAACAGCTTCTCTGTCGAGCTCCCATCCTCGGCCTGGTAAAATTGTGCGGCATCGGACACACCGCGGGGCAAATCTACGAATGCTCCTGAAGAGCTCCGGATCCGGGTAAGTAATCGCTAATTTACTTTTACATGCTTGCTTTGCACATAGAAAGCCTTAGCCGACGCTATCTTCTTCATCGCGTCGATCTCTTGAAGGGCCTTCTGGGCCTCGGCCTTGGCACTCTTCGCGCTCTCACGGGCCGCGGCAAGCTCAGACTCTCGCGTCTTCAAGTCAAGCTCCAACGCCTCATGCTTCGTCACGCGAGCCTGGAGCTCTTGCTGCACCTCGCCCGCCCGAGCCTCGTGCCTCTCTCGCTCGGTGCGCTCCTTGGCCGCTGTCTCTTCGGCCTTGGTCAGCGCTTGCTTCAGGTTCGCCACCTTGTCCGTGGCCCCTGGCAAAACATACAATGATCCTGTCATTCTGCAATCGTGTCCTTTCTTATATATACATATATCTATAGACGGGGTATTACTTACCCTCGTTCTCCTCGAGCTACCTCTTGACAAGGCCGAGCTCTTTCTTCGACCCATCGAGGTCCTGCTTCAGTACGGCGACCTCCACAGTTAGTGCGGCAGATGCCAGCAGAGAAGCCTGCATATGCATATTGACATACTTATATTAGACTCCTGCGATACTATTTGATCCTCTGTTCGGCTTTTCTTTGCGAGCACCGAACAAAGCATCAAGGGCTACTGTCTATGCGGTAATACTTCTACTACATTTTAAAAACACTTACCTCGAAGCCTATGAGAAGGCTAGTACAGGCTTCAGTCAATCCGCTCTTGGCGGACTGAACCTTCTGGATCACCACACTCATGATAGTGCGGTGCTCCTCCTCGATGGAAGCGCTGCGAAGCGCCTCCAACAGATTGTCCGGTGCCTCTGGATGGACAGAGGTCACCGGCACAGGTGTCTCACCCCTCTTAGAAGGAGACAGCCTGCCCGAGCCCAGAACCGCTGGAGGTTCCGGCGCGGTGTTCGGCTGAGGGCCGAACTCGGAGCTCTCAGGGGCCCTGTCCCCTCTGCTCCCAGAGTCCGGAAGGTCGCCTTGAGGCGCCTCCGGGACTGTCTCCCCTCGATCCGATGCCTCTTGAGACAACACCTCGGCATCGTCGGCAGGATGAGGGGAGGTGGCAGTCGGGACTGGATCGTTAAACATGTCCGACGAACCCAGGGAGCCATCCAATGATACCTCGATATTGGCTCGTGGCGGCCTACGTAATTATGTTCGGCGATTAGGGAAAGCAATGCGCCAAAGGAATCCTGTGGTTTACTTTGGTATCCGAATACTTACGATCTCCCCTGGGGCTTGGCCTTGGGCAACCACTCGTCTTCACTTTTGTCGGGGGCGGTGGAGCTGTCCGGAAGGAGAGCCCTTCCTTCTTGGACCCTCCGGCCTCCCCAGTTGGGGAGGCCTTCCTTTTCTTGTCTCCCCCAGTCGGTGGGGGAGCCTCTTCTTCCTCTTCCTCGTCTTCGGGGGAAGAGTGCGCCACAGAGTCATCGGATGGTGAGTCCGACGACGCCTGGCGTCGGGAACTCTTTCGAGCTCCCTTGGCCTTCTTGGTCTTCTCCGGCACCTTATAAGGAGCCGGAGTCAACATCTTCGCCAGAAGGGCGTCTGCAGGGCCTTCGGGCAAGGGAGCCGGATAGTCAATTTGTCCGGCCATCTTCTGCCAGTCCTGTTAACGGCACGGGAGTTTAGATCCCGCATAGAGTCAATCTATATAAAAATAAGTATCCTATGAAAGGTAAAACAACTTGCCGCGCTGGCTTGGCGCTTCGCGCTGAATCCGCGATCCTCAGTAACGGGGGGAGGGACCTCGGCGCTCTTGAACAGCACCCTCCAGGCATCTTAATGAGTCGTGTCGAAGAGCCTGTTCAGAGTTCGGTGCTGCGCCGGATTGAACTCCCACAAGGTGAACTCCCGTTGTTGGCACGGGAGTATCCGGCGGACGAGCATAACCTGGACTATGTTGACAAGCTTGAGATTCTTTTCCACCATGTTTTGGATACACGTTTGGAGTCTGGTCAGCTCTTTTGAATTACCCCAGGACAGGCCCTTCTCTTTCCAGGAGGTGAGCCGCATGGGGATGCCAGATCGGAACTCGGGGGCCGCTACCCATGCAGGGTCGCGCGGCTCGGTGATATAGAACCACCCCGATTGCCACCCCTTTATGGTTTCCACAAAGGAGCCCTCGAGCCATGTTATGTTGGGCATCTTGCCCAACATGGCACCTCCGCACTCCGCCTGGCGGCCGCTCACCACCTTCAGCTTGACATTGAAGGTCTTCAGCCATAAGCCGAAGTGGGGCTTGATGCGGAGGAAGGCCTCGCACACGATGATAAACGCCGAGATGTTGAGGATGAAGTCCGGGGCCAGATCATGGAAATCCAGGCCGTAATAGAACATGAGCCCCCGGACGAAGGGATGGAGAGGAAATCCCAGTCCGCAGAGGAAATGGGTGAGGAATACAACCCTCTCATGGGGCCTGGGGGTGGGGATGAGCTACCCCTCATCGGGGAGCCGGTGCGCGATGTCGTCGGGCTGGTATCCGGCTCTCCTCAGTTTCTTGATGTCTCCCTCCGTGACGGAGGAGACCATCCACTTGCCTCCCGCTCCGGACATGGTTGGAGAAGGTTGAGATGGAAGTGAGGACTTGGGCGCTAGAGCTCGAGTGTGCGGGAGCGGATGAGCAGAGGAGGAAGAAGGCGTGGATAGAAAGGTGAATCCTTATCCCTTTATATGGGCGGACAAAACTAAGCATCCCCACTTGCCTGGTAAAACTCGCTTATCCCCCAAGCGCCGTAATTGATGGCGCGGTTGGGTTACCCACGCCCGTATTGATGACAATCCCGTAATAAGGGGACACGATCTCTGCTTTGACAAGACATGTTGAAAAACTGCCTCGCGTTATGTGCAGGGCTGGTTAAAAGAAACGGTTCGAATAATCATCGAGCCATGATGTAACGTCGTGTTGCCAAAACAAGCTAGCAAATTAGATCTGCGAAAACATTATTCTCTCTATGGTGGAATGTGGAACTTATTTTGCAGGGTCGGACACTATCCTCATATTCAAATTCTTCTGTGATGTATTCGGAGAAGGAACCCGCCTTGCAATGCCGAAGACAACTGCGCGTTGGACTCATCGTCATTGAAGCCTGGTTCAGGGGCTACTGAGGGAGTCTTGTATTAGGGGGTCTCCGGACAGCCGGACTATCTCCATTGGCCAGACTGTTAGACTATGAAGATACAAGATTGAAGACTTCGTCTCGTGTCCGGATGGGACTCTAATTGGCGTGGAAGGCAAGCTAGGCAATACGTATATGGATATCTCCTCCTTTGTAACCGACCTTGTGTGACCCTAACCCTCTCTGGTGTCTATATAAACCGAAGGGTTTTAGTCCGTAGGACAACAATCACAACATACAATCATACCATAGGCTAGCTTCTAGGGTTTAGCCTCTCTGATCTCGTGGTAGATCTACTCTTGTACTACACATATCTTCAATATTAATCAAGCAGGACGTAGGGCTTTACCTCCATCAAGAGGGCCCGAACCTGGGTAAAACATCGTGTCCCCTGCCTCCTGTTACCATCCGGCCTAGACGCACAGTTCGGGACCCCCTACCCGAGATCTGCCGGTTTTGACACTGACAGTTATCTTTGCAAGTCTCTTCGAATTATCCGTTTGGTTTGGCCAACTAGATTGGTAGTTCTTGCCATGGAAGAAGTGCTTAGCTTTGGGTTCGATCTTGCGGTGTCCTTACCCAGTGACAGAAGGAGCAGCAAGGAACGTATTGTATCGTTGCCATCGAGGATAACAAGATGGGGTTTATTTCATATTGCATGAATTTATCTCTCTGCATCATGTCATCTTGCTTAAAGCGTTACTCTGTTTTTAACTTAATACTCTAGATGCATGCTGGATAGCGATCGATGAGTGGATTAGTAGTAGTAGATGCAGAATCGTTTCGATCTACTTGTCACGGGCGTGATGCCTATATACATGATCATGCCTAGATATTCTCATAACTATGCTCAATTCTGTCAATTGCTCAACAGTAATTTGTTCACCCACCGTAGAATACTTATGCTCTTGAGAGAAGCCACTAGTGAAACCTATGGCCCCCGAGTCTATTCTCATCATATCAATCTCCATCACTTTAATCTTGCTTTGCTTTTACTTTTTACTTTGCATCTTTTTACCAAAAATACCAAAAATATTATATCTATTAGATCTCACTCTCGTAAGTGACTGTGAAGGGATTGACAACTCCTAATCACGTTGGTTGCGAGTAGCTATCGCTTTGTGAGGGTACGAGGGACTTGAGTGTGGCCTCCTACTGGATTGATACCTTGGTTCTCAAAACTGAGGGAAATACTCATGCTACTCTGCTGCATCATCCCTTCCTCTTTGGGGAAAACCAACCCAAGCTCAAGACGTAGCAACCGGCGAACTCCGGCGAGCTCTAAACAATTGACTGACCCAATTTTGAAATTTAGTCTACTGTGATTTAACTAGTGTGGAATATAAAAGGGGAAAACCATAAGCATTGGGAGTATAGTGTTGAGCGTGGCATGGAGGATCTGAAGGTGCAAACCGGACAAAGGCAACTTCCCAACCAAGACAAGAAATCAGAGTAAAGCAGTGGTGATCTATTTTCTTGCTGCGATAAATAAGTTGAGCAGATATGAAAGAGTACCGCCTCTGGTGCGGCGCCGTGTACGCATCTGCTGAGAATTTGACGGTGCTGCGGTAGCGATGGCTGTCGGCGGCGTGGAAGCAGATCTAGGAGGGTAGACGATGGCGGCAGGGCATGGTGGACGAGACAGTCATAGGAGCGGCACTGGCAAGGTGGACGACGGCGGGGATGAAGCGAGAGGACGGGATGCAAGGATCCCGGTCCGAAACCGTGGATGAGAGAGTTCAATCTCTTGTAATGGACGGCGGCGTCGGGGTATCAGCTCCGGCATGGTGGAGGAGGACGGCGGTGGATGGGGTGGCGGACGGCGGCGGGCGGAGGAGGGTGGGGTGGAGAGGGTGTTTTGGCGCCCACAGAGTACGAATGGGGAAAAGGGAGGTAGAGAGGAAGGGGGGAACCATGTATTCAGGGCGCGCTTGTCTCAAATGCGAGGAAATTTACAAACTTAGCCCCTGTTTCAAATTTCTACTACATCACAACAACATTAGTCGGTTGGGGATAGGATGGTAATCTCGCATACATCGAATATTTGCCGACGAGAGTTTGTTTTTGGCGCCCACCGTGTATGAATATGAATCGGGGAGGGAGTCGATTTCGGCCGAGGACACACTGTGTTTTGGCGCCCATCGTGTATGAATCCGGGTGAGAGGCGGTTATGTCACGTTTGGGTGAAATTACAAACCTACCCCTATCGAAACCTATAGAAATCCAGCAGATAGGCTTTGCGTGGCAGGGATAGGCAGTAGTGATTTCCATCTCGCAGATTTTGGTTTCGGGCGGTTACTGCGACTTTCCCCGCTTATTCAAATTTTGCAGAGTGCACGTTTACCGTGCCAACTCAATTTGAATCCCGTTTGTATTCTATTTTTTTCGGGCGGGATCCATTTTCAATTGGAATTACATTCTATATACATCATTTTTATATATACTTTCAAAAGCACAACACCATTTATACATAAATATGGTTTACAAATGGCATGATCTCAGATTCATAAGGTTGTATCCATCTATTTGGATTTTCAAATATTTGAAACCACTTTATGTTGAAATCCAATGTATGCATTCCTCGCTAACTGTCTCCAATTAGTGTGTGTTTCATGCGGGTTTTTTTTACTTCTCAAACATGTATAATGTGTTTCACACACGCAACATATAGTGTAATCCCATTTAGACATTAGTTGCATATAAACCATGCATTGTTTGTAATTGAAGAATCTATGGATCACCAATATTGATAAACTATATAACATTACACGTGTGCTCAAATTCAAATGAATATGCATGTTTGATACACCAATTTGCGTTATGATATTATCGATGCCGTGATCTCCAGTTTAAATATTTGAATCCCCTTTAATCCAGATATTCGTCTCATATAGCTATCACTCATGCTTATATAGGACTATCTCTCTGGACCTATACGCGTTCATTGTCTCTCAGGTATCTCTCGTGCTACATGTATGTCGACAATGATCTTTTATCTTCGTAACACACTGACGGTACTCTCTCCCTCGACCTTCATTACTCTATCTCTCTCTAAGTGTATCTCGCTCCCTGCTATGTGTCTCTAACTATGATTCTCCATGTGGAATCTCTTTCTCTCACACAAACACAAAACTTTGTCTCCAGGGGTCTCATTTCTCTCTACTATTCCCATGTGTGCCACTCGCACACCCCTCATACAGAGATGTCTTTCGCTCCTTAGATATGAGAACCTATGACTCTTCCTCTTCAATATCTCTTTCTCACACACAAACACAAACTCTGTCTCCCAGGGTCTCATATTTCTCCATTGTTCTCTTGTATGTCGCTCACACACACCCTCTCTCCCTAGAGATATCTAGCGTTCCCTCGTATGTCTCTCTAGCTATCACTCTCGTTGTGAAATATCTTTCTCTCTCGCAGACACAAAACTCCGTCTCTCTGGATCTCATTTCTCTCTGATATCTGTTTGTATGTGACTCACATTCACCCTCTCTCTATCTCTCTCACACCCACACACATAACCCAGCCTTCTGATCCATTCGACTCCTATCTCTAACGCACACTAGCTAGCATCTTTATCTTTCTATTTATCTGTTTCTCCATCAACCTTCTTTCTCGCCCTCACTCTTGATTCCTATCACGCACACTATATATGTTTCTCTCTACATGCAGTCAAGTGCCCTCTCACACACATATATAACTTCACCCTTTGAACCACCCGACGGTCATCTCCAACACCCAAACTAGCGGATGTCCCTCTAGCTAGCTTCTCCATCTCTGTATCTATTTGTAGTTTCTCCGTCAACATTTCTTTCTCGCACGGAGTCTTGCTTCCTATCATCCACACTATATATGTCTCTCCGTACATATGCATTTATATGTTGGTCTCTTTTGCACAATCGTTGCGCCTCACTCCCTCTGCTCACCATAGATGCATGCTCCAGCCCACACCACTATCTCTTAAAGAAAAAAAAAACACATGCTCAATTGTCGGGCCTTCTTCCCTGCATTCTCACATGCATGCATATTGTCATACCGATCCGTCTCTCCCATGTCGTTGATCTTATGACTTATGCCTTCTTTCTTTTATCTCGATCATGCGCGCGCACACACACACACATCCCACGTATACATGTATACCTCTCACACATGCACGTTCAAGGTCTCTATGTCTCCATACGTAGTTAATTACCCTCAATCCTAATGCCACATCGAATCGTTCTCCTCTTTTGTGCACATAACTTCCGCCTGGATGGGTAAAACACACACTCACACTTAAGAATATCCTTCTAGCTACCCCCCGCCTCTCACTCTTCCCCTATATCCCCGAAACCAATAAGACCATCCCTTTGTTTAATTCCCGCCTACATGCACCATCGATATATAGTAGTCTTCCTCAGTGTCTCTCGAACAAACACGTTCTCTCGATGTCGACTCCTCTCACGCGCACACACCTTCTCTTCCCTCTCTACGGGCATTTTCTCTCTCGCACCCCATCGTTGGTGGCCTCTGCCATACACATCACCTCTCTATGATGAAGGCATGCACACTTCAATTACATCCACCACAGAGGACCCCGCGACACACACACACACACACGCACACACACACGCACGCACCCCCACACACACTAAGACTCCATCTCTCTCTCTCTCACACACACACACAAACACACACACACGCATGCACACCCCCCCACACACACTAAGACTCCATCTCTCTCTCTCTCACACACACACACAAACTAAGACTCCATCTCTATCTCTCTCCTCTCTCTCTCTCACACACACACACGCACACACACGCACACGCACACGCACACACACACACGCACACACACACACCCCACACACACGCACATGCACACACACACACCCCACACACACACTAAGACTCCATCTCACACACACATGCTCTAGGCGGAGCATTTGTTCCTACCACCCTTCATCCAACCTTACCCGTATGATAAACAATCACCTTTATTTACTTGCATAACATGGACAAATTCCACTTTACTTTAGTAGTCAGCAAACTTATCATCTGTACCCTTATAAAAAAACAAGTTGGCGGTGATGGTGTGCCTGCCATCTTGTAATACAGACCGTATGATCTATATCTGAGGATAGAAAGCAAACTATGATAATTTTACAAAATATACCCACACCTCTCTCCACATCATTATCTCCCGCAACCTCATTGCTAAACAATTAAAAAAGAAATAAGTCTCTGGAACAATCTAGCATGCATGGTGGCCGCTGCCGCCTCCGGCGCCGTCCATCCCCATGCCTCCGCCCATTTCGACCACCAGTCACCACCACGCTCCACTCCTCCTCACCTTATCTCTCATCTTTCATTTTTTTTGATGACATTCTCGAGATACCAGTTTTCCGATAAAATTCTCGAGATATCATTAGTTTTTACACATGGGATTACTCCTGCATGGGTCAATCACAACAGGTGTTTTGTAAAAATATGCATATTGATGTTCCGTGAAATGCACGAGAATATTGCTTGTAATTATATAACGCAAATCACGAGCAGGAAGTGAATTTTTTTGACACAACCACGTTAACATGTCCACGTAAATCACTAGCTAAAGTAAATACCATTATACTTATATCCCAATGCAAAAGGTTGAGTACATGTCCGAAGAGTAGAGTCGCACACACGCACTCTGTCTCTCAGAATCTCTCTCTCACACACACCAGTTACGTGACGCCCACTTAAGGAGACATGTACGTTACAATTTGTGCACCCGCGGGTACACGTGATCCTGCGCATTTATTTAAGCCGGAAGGCGAACCCAAATAGTAGCTGCATTCATTCCCCTCCCGCCGCCTCTCTCTGGTCGTCGTCGCCCGGTAGCCATGGGCCAGGCGAAGGTAACAACATACGCCATACTCCCGCCAGAGCGGCGCTTTAATATGGAAATTTTAGTGGTCATGCATGCATCCTTTTGTGCTAGCACTCCTATATAAGGGTTGACCGGTCGCTTCCCGCGGACGTGCGCGGGCGGTGGAAGAGGAAGGAGAAGGGAAGCGGGCTGTGGAGTAACATTTTTTACCACAATTTCTTAGGAAACTGAGTGCAATAATTGAGTAGTTTGGCAAACTACCAGTACTACACCTGAAACAGTTCAAAACCTATACTCCCTTGCCAGCGCGCGCTTCCTGCATGAAACGGTCAGCGTCGCCCTGGAGCGTCAGTGCTGCATTAATGCCCGGCCAGAGCGAAGGCGACCTCTCACTGGCGCCAGCTTTGAAGTGGCGCGACGGCCGAGAGTGCGCCGCTTCCCAATGCACGCGACTGCTCCACGTCGAGACTGGCCATAGGCCCTGTTTGGATCCATGGGTTAGAGTTAGTTTGAGCTAGTTGGGGCTCAAATAGCCCTAAAGTATCCAAGCATAAGGGTTTAAACTGGAGCAAGTTGCACCAAACCCACCAAAAAAAATCTATCCCACCCAAGAGGTGCTAACTGGAGATAGTTCTCATTGGGACCACTGAAAAATCACTTTTCTCTCTCAATGAAGTGCATTTATTGTCAATCTAACCCTGTCACCTAAACACCTCTTTGGCTACAGTTAGTTCAGGGTTAGTCATGAGTTAGTCTAACCTCTAGCTAAGTTAGAGTATCAAACAGGAGCAGTATAGGACATGCAAGTTGCTCAAAGCATACAGGCAAATTCGTACGTGAAAGGATTTTTTCTTTTTGAAAACGGAACATGAAGGGAAATTTTTTAAAACGCTCTTGGAATGTCGCTAACATGTGATAGTTAACCGACCTCAATAGACGGCAGAAACGCCAGCCCGCCGCACATTGATAGAGACGAGGAGGGAGAAGCGATACAGGCTGTTGGATTACTAGAGATAGGTGTCGCACGGAAGCCAAGAAATATGGTGATAGCGTGGGTTAGCCATGTACTAGTATGATGTAACTACACTGAGCTGCCGTGTTTCGTACTCTTCCAGTCCACTGTGGAGATGATTGGTTAATTTTATATCGTTGAATAATATTAAATATTATGAGTGCAGACGCTCCACCACGAGGTTCCTTGCTCCTTCTCGATCGTCCGGAATCTATGTTCTTCCACTCTATTTTTTTACGTGAGCTTTGTTCATCCTTTTGCTAACACGCGAGACATCTAGCATCAAGGTGCACGTGTTATGCAAGGATCGTTCCATATATATGAAGAACACGTGGGACTGGAACTACGAGATGGACATGTACCCAGGAGTGGACGTACGAACCTGAGTAATGTAGCGCAGTAAGTGAAGTAGAAAGGCGCAAATGGTATGAACATGCGTGGCATATAGGGTGTGTTTGGTTGCGTTCTCGTCTCAGCATAGTTGTTCCCGCTTCATGCATTCTCTACTCAACACCCCTCTTCATGCATGCTTCTAGTGTATTTGTGCTAAACTAGTGTGGACTCATGCACCCTCCATACACTCTACCAAACACCCAAAAGTAGGTCGAGAAGGGAACTCTTGGGTGGCATTTGTCTCTTACTACGTACTACCACTAAATGTTGTACGTGCAATGCACGGTGATGTTATCGAGTACGTGCCTAAGTACTCTACTACTACTATATTAGTTGGAGGCACACATTAACTTTTATATTTGTTTACGTGTATGCCTCGAGACCTTCCAACTAGACATGTCTTTCTCTCTAGGTCGCACTTTGTATTGTTCATACCACTAAGTACTACTACGTGTGGTCTCCGACCCAGAAGTGGAAGAAGTGGAGACGCTCTACCACGCTGTTTTTTTACGCTCGGCTCTACCACGCTATTCATGTCCCACTCCTTTTGCTGACGTGTGGGACATCCAGCACGTGCCGTGTTTGGCACGCTTCGTCGTAAGAGTTGAGACGCTAGCATTCATCAGAAATAAAAAATAATTATAAATCGGCAGTGATACTATTTTTTGTGAACCAATCAACAGTGATACCGTACCACACGGTTTCCTTGCTCTTCGATATCGGAAAGAATAG
This sequence comes from Triticum urartu, assembly GCF_003073215.2. NCBI lineage: Eukaryota > Viridiplantae > Streptophyta > Magnoliopsida > Poales > Poaceae > Triticum > Triticum urartu. The sequence continues at coordinate 244,669,820 of NC_053028.1, read as the reverse complement.
TTCCATTCGCCAACATGTGGGACGTCGACCATCCTGGTCCACTTGCCATGCACGCGGAACTCCAAGGGAGAGTAACCCAGGTCGTTGCACCGCAGTAACAATGACTAATGAGCCGTCAAATCACAGGCCCACTTCCCACTTTGAAGTTGCTCGGACGAAGGAACCATCATGACTTTGTTGAATTCTGCTTCTTGAAGAAAACTACTGTACCAGCAGTACTGCTAGCTACAGTAGTTACTCCAACAGAGGCCTCCTTTCTTTCATAGGATAGGAATATGAAAATCATAGGAAGTGAGATGACATGCATCTCAATTCCTATAGAGAAAGAGATGCCATTTGATGCTTAGGATAGGAAGTTTTCCATTTAGTCTAGGCTAATGTACTGGTAATTTGCTCTAAAAACTACAGTAGTAACTAGTAGTATTGGTACATGCTCGTTGAGGGAGTCCTGGATTAGGGGGTCTCCGGACAGCCGGACTATAACCTTTGGCCGGACTGTTGGACTATGAAGATACAAGATTGAAGACTTCGTCCCGTGTCCGGATGGGACTCTACTTGGTGTGGAAGGCAAGCTAGGCAGTACGGATATGTATATCTCCTCCTTTGTAAACGACCTTGTGTAACCCTAGTCCCCTCCGGTGTCTATATAAATCGGAGGGTTTTAGTCCGTAGGACAACATAAAATCATAACATAGGCTAGCTTCTAGGGTTTAGCCTCTCCGATCTCGTGGTAGATCAACTCTTGTACTAGTCGTATTATCAAGAATAATCAAGCAGGACGTAGGGTTTTACCTCCATCAAGAGGGCCCGAACCTGGGTAAAACATCGTGTCCCCTGCCTCCTGTTACCATCCGCCTTAGATGCACAGTTCGGGACCCCCTACCCGAGATCCGCCGGTTTTGACACCGACATTGATGCTTTCATTGAGAGTTCCTCTGTGCCATCACCATAAGGAAGGATGCCTCGTCTCGTTGTTAAGAACAACATCACCGCCTGGGGAGCCCTGGCTATCGGCCAAACTCTCCGGCTAGGCAGTTTCATCATGATTGCCCGTTCGCCTGCTACCCCGACGATGACTTCTCGGGTCATCGAAAACAACCTCCACGTCGGCTCAGAATTCGCCGAGCAGATGGATCCAATGGAGCTATGTTCCCTAAACGAGCTCTTGGATCGCATCGCTGCCTTGGGAGTCGCTACAGACTATGAGCGGATTGGGCTTAAACCCGATAACAGGGAGATTAACTCTCCACCGGTCACCCATCATGTTGCGGTGATGGAGGAACAATGCGGCGATTCTTCTTCTATCTTGAGGACTAACTATGTCTGGATTCCTGAGCTCTCCGAGCCGGATACCCGTTTACGGGAGAACATCACCCAAGCCCTGAACCTAGAGTCATGCAGCGGGCCAGACTTATCGGGCAACATACCGGAACCCAAAATTCCAATATTGGAAACACCTCAGCCCCTGGGTCTCAGATTGGGTAGGGTTTGGACTCAATTCCACCCACCCACCCAGACATAAACGATCTTTCCCACATCAGGCAAGAGCCCCATGAAACAGTACATCATTATTGGGCCAGATTCCTCCTTGTGATGAACAAGGTTAAGGACTGTCGCGAGGAAGACACGGTCTCATTTTTCTGCAATAATTGCATGGACAAGGGAATCCTTAACGCCTTAAGTCACCGTGACATATCACGCTTCGCTGACTTGGCGTCCATAGTACGAAAGTACTGTCCGATGGAAAGCGCCTGGAAAACCGAAACAAAATTTTGGGATAATCCGGCTCAGAATATACACCCAGTCCGAAGTAAAAGGGTGCACTATCATAAGACACCCGAGTTAGTTGCAAAGAAACAAAAACCCTCTACAGGGCATGGAACCGTATTGGAGGGATGGCTTAATGGACCCTGCAAAATTCATAGCACAGCGGATACCATACCAACGCACAGCCTTAGAGCATGTTGGATTCTCCGGCAGGTGTCCAAAAGTGGTGAGGATCTTCTTATCCCAAATGCCATAGAGCACCATCCCGTGGATAACAATACGGTATTAACAGTTTTTGAAACCTTCGCATCAAATAATAGGCGCAAGCGAACACTCCGCAGCCTCGCCGAAATCTGCCACGTAGCAGCAACGAATCCATGGAGTGACACGGCTATTACCTTCAATGCCAGTAACGAACCTAAATTCCAAACTGCCCGAGCACCAGCTGCACTGGTCCTTAGTCCAATTGTGGAAGGCTTTCGACTCACCAAATTACTCATGGACGGTGGCAGTGGATTAAACCTCATCTATGAGGAGCCTCTTCAAAAAATGGAAATAGACTAGAACCGCATTGAGCAAAGCAGCACAACCTTCAGAGGAATCATCCCCAGTAGGGAAGCACGCTGTGCTGGGAAAATCACACTAGATGTGGTATTCGGCACGCCGAAGAACTATAGGTCTGAAGAAATTACATTCCAAGTGGCCCCGTTCAGTAGTGGATACCACGCCCTTTTAGGACGGGAGGCGTTCACAATCTTCCAAGCCATACCCCATTATGGGCACATGAAGCTCAAAATGCCCGGGCCCAACGGAACCATCACTCTCGCTAGTGATCCGGACACAGCACTCCGCGCCGAAAACAAAACAGCCGCATTGGCCCTGGAGGCATTATCCGAAGCCCTCTCGGATGAGGAATTAACTGTGCTGGCGCTCCATGGTAGACAGGGACGACGTAATACTTGACAAGATATCCAAGTCCACCTCTTTTAAACCAGCGGACGAAATAGTCAAATTCCAAGTCCACCCAACGGACCCTACAAAAACAGGCTCCATCGGGGCACAGTTAAACCCCGCCGTGGACGCCGCACTACGAGAGTTCCTGCAAAAGAATTGGGACATATTCGCCTGGCACCCCTCAGACATGCTAGGAATCCCACGCAGGCTAGCCGAGCATAGCCTCAATATCCTAAAGGGATTCAAGCCGGTCAAGCAGGCTCTTCGACGTTTCGCTGAACCTAAGAGACATGCTATGGGAGAGTTACTAGCCAAGTTATTGGAGGCCGGATTCATTAGAGAAATAAAACACCCGGACTGGCTAGCAAACCTGGTGATGGTACCAAAGAAGGACAAATCCTGGCGCCTATGTGTCGATTTCAAGGACCTCAACAAGGCTTGCCCAAAGGATCCCTTCCCCCTCCCTCGCATCGATCAAATTATCGATGCTACCGCAGGACACGAGTCATTGTGTTTCCTCGACGCATACTTCGGCTACCACCAAATCAACATGGCGGTGTCCGGCCAAGCCGCAATGACATATATCACACCATATGGCCCCTTCTGTTTCAACACAATGCCTTTTGGGCTGAAAAACGCCGGCGCAACATATCAGCGCATGATCCAGACATGTCTGGAGAAACAGATTGGCAAATTAGTAGAGGCATACGTAGACGATGTGGTCGTTAAAACCAAACATGTCGACTCTCTAATAGACGACTTAAGGCTCACATTCGCAACCTCCAAACATACGACATCAAGCTCAATCCAGAAAAATGCGTTTTCAGCGTACCAGCCGGAAAGCTCCTGGGCTTCATTGTCTCCACTAGCGGAATTGAAGCTAATCCGGCCAAAATCCGAGCTCTGTCACAGTTGGCTATCCTAATGGACCTCAAACAAATCCAGAAACTAACTGGATGTGTGGTGGCTCTAAGCCGCTTTATCTCCCGCTTAGGAGAAAAGGCATTACCCCTTTATCGCCTCCTTCGACGCACCGAACACTTCGAGTGGACGGACGCTGCCACAGCCGGATCGAAAGAAATAAAACCCATACTGGCAACCAACCCAATCCTGGCCGCGCCAAACATCGGCGAACCAATGCTGTTGTACATTGCGGCAACTCATCAAGTTGTAAGCGCAGTGCTCGTCGTCGAACGAGAAGCTGGCGGACATAAATTCCCTCTTCAAAAGCCGGTATACTATGTATCCACCGTCCTCACTCCATGCAAATCACGGTACCCACATTATCAAAAGATAGCCTATGCGGTATTCATGGCATCCCGGAAGCTGTGACACTACTTTCAAGAGTGTTCAATTACAGTAGCCTCGGAAGTGCCACTTAATGATATTATAAACAACCGCGACGCCACGGGCCGGATTGCCAAATGGGCCATTGAGCTCCTCCCGTTCGACATAACATACAAACCTCGACAAGCCATTAAATCGCAAGTATTGGCCGACTTTTTCGCCGAATGGACGGAAGCCGAACTCCCTAAAGAGTATGGCGCATACTCCAATTGGATGATGCACTTTGACGGCTCCAAAATGCTGGCCGGTCTGGGGGCAGGCGTCATCCTGACGTCCCCAACCGGAGATACCGTTCAGTACGTACTGCAGATACTGTATACAGACTCCAACAACACATACGAATATGAAGCCCTATTGCATGGTCTTCGGATGGCAGTCTCCATGGGCATTCAACGCCTGGAGGTGTGTGGGGATTCGAACCTCGCAATATCCCAAATAAATGGATACTTTGATGCCAAGGATCCGAAGATGGCGGCCTATCGAAACGCCGTCCTAAAGATGTCATCTCGGCTCGAGGGGCTCGAATTTCACCATGTGGCTCGGGAAAACAATCAGGCGGCGGATATCCTCGCCCGCATCGGTGCAAAACGCGACGCGGTCCCCCCAACATATTTTTGGAGAGGCTGTTTAAGCCATCGGTGGTATGGGAAGGGGACACCAGTAACAATAGTCCGGACCCGGCCAAAATGCCCGATACCGAACACTCTGACATAATCGGAGGCTCTGCCACCGAAATAACACCTTCAGCCCACGTAATAATGGCCGTCATCGCCCCGTGGACAGAACCATTCCTGGCCTACCTAACTAGGCAGGAATTTCCCGAGGACCAAAATGAGGCACGCTGCATAGTGCAGTGATCTAAAGCCTACAGGGTCCACGAGGGAGAGCTGTATAAGAAAAGCATTACCAGAGTCCTTCAAAGGTGCATCTCCGAAGAGGAAGGGCGGACGCTTTTGGCAGAAATTCACGCCGGACTCGGCGGCCACCATGCCGCAGCCCGGGCCCTTGTAAGCAAGGCCTTCCGTACAGGTTTTTATTGGCCGACGGCCCGGGCAGACACGCAGGACTTGGTCCGACGCTGCACCGGTTGCTAGCTTTTTGCAAACCAAAGCCATATGCCACCCACCGGCCTCCAAACAATCCCCATTACCTGGCCTTTCGCGGTCTGGGGGCTTGACATGGTTGGATCCCTTAAAGGGGAACCCATAAGAAAAAAATACTTATTGGTCATGGTAGATAAATTCACCAAATGGATAGAAGCCAAACCTGGTAAAACAGCTGAATCCGGACCGGTGATAGACTTCATATCCGGGGTTGTACACCATTATGGCGTCCCCCACAGCATCATCACTGACAATGGCATGAACTTCGCGGCCGACGAGGTAAAACTCTGGTGCAGCAACATGGGAATCAAGCTCGATTATGCTTCCGTCTATCACCCACAAACCAATGGCCAAGTTGAGCGAGCAAATGGTCTTATCATGAGCGGCATTAAACCTAGATTAGTGCGGTCCTTAAAGGAGTCTAACACTGTAACACCCTCGATGCGACTATATCTCCCACGTGTCGAGGCACGACTTAGAGGCATAATCGCATTGAAGGCATATGTCGCAAGTTAGGCAATCTTCACAACATCCCATGTAATAAAAGGGGAGATAACATAGTTGGCTTACACTCGCCACGTCAATCAAGTACATAAATAACATTACATCATCCAAACACCCATGCTCCGACTACGGCGCCAAAATAAAAGATAACCCAACAAGCGACACGGTCCCGATCACCCCCAACTGGGCACCACTACTGATCATCAGGAAAAGAAACATAGTAACGTTGAGAGTCTTCGGCGAACTCCCACTTGAGCTCAAGCGTGTCACCTAGAGCGGAATCATCAGGCCCTGCATCTGGTGTAATAGTAATCTGTGAGCCACAGGGACTCAGCAATCTCGCACCCTCGCGATCAAGACTATTTAAGCTAATAGGTAAGGCAAGGTAAATATGTGGAGCTGCAGCAAGCGACTAGCAAATATGGTGGCTATCCTGTTCGCAAAAGAGAGAGCGAGAAGAGGAGGCAAAGCGCGAGCGAGAAACTAGAGAAAAACCTGCGCAGACATTACTCCAACACCGTGTTCACTTCCCGGACTCCGCCGAGAAGAGACCATCACGGTAACTCACACTGTTGATTCATTTTAATTAAGTTAAGGTTCAAGTTATCTACAACCGGACATTAACAAATTCCTATCTGCCCATAACCGCGAGCACGGCTTTCGAAAGTTCAAATCCCTGCAGGGGAGTCCCAACTTAGCCCATGACAAGCTCTCACGGTCAACAAAGGAATAGACCTCCTCCCAAGACGTTCCGATCAGACTCGGTATCTCGGTTCTTCAAGACACTTCGACAGGTTAAAACAAGACCAGCAACACCGCCCAAATGTGCCGACAAATCCCGATAGGAGCTGCACATATCTCGTTCTCAGGGCACACTCAGATGAGCCAGACATCGGGTAGGCCAGCCTAGAGTTGCCCCTGGTAGCCCCGGACATCGCTCGGTGGGACCAACACTCAGAGGAGCACTCGCCCGTGGGGGCTAAAATAAGATGACCCTCGGGCTCCGGAAACCCAAGGGAAAAGAGGCTAAAACCAAGGTTGGGCATTGCTGGAAAAGCTTTAATCAAGGCGAACTATCGAGGGGTTCCCATTATAACCCAACTGCGTAAGGAACGCAAAATCCGGGAACATAACACCGATATGACGGAAACTAGGGCGGCAAGAGTGGAACAAAACACTAGGCGAGAGGTCGAGCCTTCCACCCTTCACCAAGTATATAGATGCATTAAGATAACATGGCAACAAAATGATATCCCAACAAGTAAATAAAATTTCCAACAAGGAACGGCCTCCAATCTTCATCTGCAACTAGCAACGCTATAAGAGGGGCTGAGCAAAGCATTCACATAGCCAATCAACGGTTTGCTAGGACATGGTGGGTTAGGGGTTTGACATGGCAATTTGGGAGGCTTGAAAGCAAGTGGTAGGCATCGTAGCATTGGCATAGCAAAAGAGCGAGCAATCTAGCATAGCAAAGATAGTAGTGATTTCGGGGGTATGATCATCTTGCCTGCACAGTTGTCAGAGTTGACTGGATCCTCGAAAGAAAACTCAACGGGCTCCTCTTTAGCGAACTCGTCTCCCGGCTCTACCCAAACAATACAAACAAGCAACAAGGACACAATCAACCACGTGCAAGCTCGAACAAAATGATGCAAAGATGATATGCTATGCGGGATGCGATGCGGGATGCATATGCAAGATGTGACAAGGAATGCATGGACCTGGCCTCAACTTGGGAATCCAAGTGTGCCACTGGAAAGATGAGATGAAATCGCTTGAAAACGATATAAAGAACGCCGGAATCGGAGTTACGGTTTGGAAATGGCAAGCGATTCAAAAATGTCACCGGTCTGCGATTACAGCAAGTAGTCATCTAAATGCAATGAGATGAACATGCTACAGCACCCAAACATGACAACAAAATACATGGCAGGGATGCATTCAAGATTCTTAACAAAAGTCTAGCACTGAGCTACACCCAATTCATCCATTAACAGGTTCAAACAAGCATGGCAAAAATGCATATGGCAAACAGATTTCAGACTTAGTGAAATTAACACTTGTCTGGAATTTCAGATCAGTTAGCTCTCTTCGGAGCAACAAAACTACATGCTACAGGACCTGAACATGGCAAAGTAAAGCATGGCATGGAGCTACTAAAAGAACTTAACAAAATTCCCTTAATGCCCTTGAGCCAAAAGGGATCAGAAAATACAATTGCAAGCATGGGAACATAGCCAAAACTTAATCAGTTTTCAGACTTAGTGAAAACTGGAGCATGCTGAAACATAACTCAAGTAGGCATGCTTACGAGCTCGATGCACTCACTACGGTGCAAGTCATGACAAGCTAAGTATATACCCATCAAGAATACACAAAATGCAAGCTAGACATGGCAAGAACAATAGCATAGCATGCACGGATCAACTACAACATCATCGGCAAAATTGCAAACAAGTTGACAATCTGCCCAGATTCACAAAGTAGCAAAAGTAGAGCTCGATTGACTCAAGTTAGGGTGCTCCATTATTGCAAACAAAGACATGGATGGATAGAGCACTACAAGATTAACAAAACATCCTTAGTGATCATCCTCAAAAAAGGCACGGATCACTAGGAAACAACATGAACATATGGCCATATGAGATAAATAGCTCAAGGACTTAGTAGAAATGCTAAGTCCCTGAAATCAGAATTACCAAGTGCACCACTTTGCAAGCTTGTACTAGTCACCACACACATCACAAAAATACATGGGTTGCACCTCTGGAAAGATGGCAAAACCCTTAAGAAAACATATGTAGAACATCAGGGCATATCATGCACACAATAGTCATGTAAAAATGACAAATAGCTAAATGGAGCAGCAGATCTGACAATTATCTCAAGTAGCCCTCTTCTAACAGCATTTCGGGCATCAAGATGAACTCAAATGAAAATGATGCAATGGAATGAAATGATGTTCTCTCTGAGATGAACATTTTGATATGATATATGCCCAAAACGGAGCTATGGTTGCGGAGTTAAAGCACAATGAACAGGAGCACAAAAATTAGGGACTTAGGAAAAAAACGGGGTCAACCCTAATATTTTCAGACCTGGATCGGGGGCACGTGGATCGAGATTCGACGCCGTCCTCGCCGGAGTTACTGTTCACCGAAGGAGCTCGTGGCGGCCGGAGCTCGCCGGAGAAGAGGACGGGCGTGGGGCGGCGGTGGCCGGGGCGGCGAGCACCGGCGTCGAGGAGGCGGCGGCTCCGGGCGGCGGAAACGGCGCGGCGGGGCGGCGCTGGACCAAGGAGGCGGCGCCGGGCGGCAATGTCGACCGCGGCGGCGCGGCGCGAGGCAGGGAGCGGGCGAGGCGAGCCGGGTGCGGCGGCGGCGAGGCGCGGGCCGGGGAGGGCCCCGCCGGGGCATGGCGGGCCGGCGAAGTGGGCGCGGGGCGCGGGCGAGTCGCGTCGCGACACGTGGCGGCGGGGGGGGGGCACGTGGGACGTGTCCGGCGCCGTCCGGACGTGTCCGGCGGCGGCGGATCTGGGATTTTAGGGTTAGGGACAAGGGGGAACCGCGAATTTGGAGGAGGGGTTTATTTATAGGCATAGAGGGAGCTAGGAGAGTCCAAATGAGGTGCGGTTTTCGGCCACGCGATCGTGATCGAACGATCTAGATGATGGAGAAGGCTTAGGTGGGTTTTGGGCCAAATTGGAGGGGTGTTGGGCTGCAACACACACGAGGCCTTTTCGGTCCCTCGGTTAACCGTTGGAGTATCAAACTAAGTCCAAATGGTACGAAACTTGACAGGCGGTCTACCGGTAGTAAACCAAGGCCGCTTGGCAAGTCTCGGTCTAGTCCGGAAATGTTTAATCCCCACACACGAAACAAAGGTAGAAATGGCCACCGGAGGAGAACGAAGCGCCGGAATGCAAAACGGACAACGGGGAAAAAGCTCGAATGCATGAGACGAACACGTATGCAAATGCAATGCACATGATGACATGGTATGAGATGCATGACAACGACAACAACACACGGAGACAAAGACCCGAACCCGAGAAAATAAATTAACTTAACGCCGGAAACGGCAAGAGTTGGAGTACAAATTGGGAAAGTTACATCCGGGGTGTTACAACACTCCACCACTACAAAAGGATCTCGTCCCGAGATCTAGGACTGAAAGAACGCTGGGTACTCAGAACGGAGGTGATCCTCACGTTCCCAGGTAGCTTCACGGTCCGAATGGTGTGACCACTTGACTTTGAGAAATTTGATTGACTTGTTGCGAGTCTTGCATTCAGTCTCTTCAGGAATAGCAACTGGGTGCTCACGATAAGACAGATCTTCTTGGAGCTCAATGTCCTCGAAGTTGACGGTGCAGTAAGGAGTCTTGAAGCACGTTCGGAGCTGAGAGACATGGAACACGTCATGAACATTTGCAAAGTTTGAAGGAAGCTCGAGTTGATAGGCGAGGTCGCCTCTCTTGCTGACAATCTTGAAAGGTCCCACGTATCTGGGGCAAGTTTCCCTTTGATACCGAAGCGACGAGTACCTTTCATAGGAGAGACGCGGAGGTAAACATGATCTCCGAACTCGAAAGCCAAATCACGGTGCTTACTATCATAGTAGCTCTTCTGGCGGGATTGGGCTGCTTTGAGGTTATCTCGAATGACTTTGCACATTTCCTCTGCCTCTGTGATTAAGTCATTACCCAAAAGCTGACGTTCACCGGTTTCAGACCAGTTGAGAGGGGTACGGCACTTCCTGCCATACAGAATTTCAAATGGGGCCTTGCCCGAACTTGCTTGAAAACTGTTGTTGTAGGAGAATTCAGCATAAGGAAGACAATCCTCCTAGTTCATGCCGAAGGAGATCACACAAGCCCTGAGCATATCTTCAAGAATCTGGTTGACACGCTCGACTTGACCGCTAGTTGAGGATGGAAAGCTGTGCTAAAGCGGATGTTGGTGCCCATGGCCTTCTGAAAAGAATCCCAAAACTTGGAGGTAAATATGCTGCCACGGTCTGAAGAGATCACTTGTGGAATACCGTGCAGAGAGACAATATGAGAGGTATAGAGGTCCGCCAATTGAGCTGCAGTGATTGACTCTTTGATAGGCAGAAAGTGAGCCACTTTGGTGAGTTTGTCGATGACAACGAATATAGCATCATTGCCACGCTTGGACTTTGGAAGCCCAGTCACGAAGTCCATCTCAATGTGGTCAAACTTCCATTCTGGAATGGCAAGAGGTTGGAGGAGACCTGCTGGCCTTTGTTGTTCTGCCTTCACTCTTCTGCAGACATCACATTCATTCACGAATTGAGCAATCTCGCGCTTCATTCGAGTCCACCAATAAGCCTGTTTGAGGTCCTGATACATCTTCGTGCTCCCAGGGTGGATGGAGAGGAGAGAATTGTGAGCCTCGTTCCTAATCACTTTACGGAGGACACCTTTGGGTACAACAATATGATCCTTGAAGAAAAGAGTGTCCTTGTCATCAAGGCGGTAGCACTTGTACTTGGGTTGACTCTTGGCAATCCCAATCTTCACCTTTTTCACCATAGCATCAAGAAGCTGGGCTTGGCGAATCTGGTCTTCCAATGTAGGAGAGACTTGAAGGTTGGCGAGGAAACCTTGAGGAACAATTTGCAGATTAAGTTTGCGGAAAGCTTCACAAAGCTCGGGTTGATAAGGCTTGAGAATAAGACTGTTGCAATAAGCCTTTCTGCTCAATGCGTCAGCAATCACGTTGGCCTTGCCTGGAGTATACTCGATACTCAAATTATACTCTTGAATCATTTCAATCCATCGAGTTTGCCTGAGGTTGAGATTAGGCTGAGTGAAGATGTACTTGAGACTCTTGTGATCAGTGAAAATGTCCACTTTTCTTCCCAATAAGAGATGTCTCCAAGTCAAAAGAGCATGCACAACTGCCGCCAACTCGAGATCATGAGTGGGGTAGTTCTTCTCATTGGGCTTCAACTGGCGAGAGGTATAACCAACAACTTTCTTCTCTTGCATCAATACTGCGCCAAGACCTTGGAGAGAGGCATCACAAAAGACCCGAACCCGAGAAAATAAATTAACTTAACACCGGAAACGGCAAGAGTTGGAGTACAAATTGGGAAAGTTACATCCGGGGTGTTACAAACATGCACTGGGTAGAGGAGCTCGACTCCGTACTCTGGGGGCTGCGGACCACGCCGAATCGCACTACCGGATATACACCCTTCTTTATGGTGTACGACACAGAGGTGGTTTTGCCCCGCGACATAATTCATGACTCACCTCGAGTGTGCATGTACAAAGAAAGAGAGGTCGAGCTCGATCGGCAGGACAGTCTGGACACCCTGGAGGAGGAGCGAGACGTGGCAAAAGCCCGTTCCGCATTTTATCAGCAAGAGGCTCGCAGATACCAAAGCAGAGAAGTACGGGCCAAAACTTATAACATTGGCGAGTTAGTTCTACGCCTGCCGGAGAAGAAAAAGTCCAAGCTCGAGCCCAAATGGGAAGGTCCCTTCATTATTGACCAAGTCCTAACCGGTGGAGCGTACCGTCTGTGGGATGCATCGAATAATCGACTTGAGCCGAACCCATGGAACGCAGCCAGGCTCCGAAGATTCTACGCCTAGCGCCGAACTCTATGTTCGTCTCCTTCCTCTGTCCATTTTTTGCATATACATTATCTGTCTTTTTCTCTTTCTTTCTTTTACTCTTTCTCTAGGCCTTCAAGGGCCACCTTGTGCCTCGCTTGCACATTATAGATGCGCTAACTGCGCTCATTATACCCGGGGGCTTCTTACACAGAAGCTTAATTATCTATCTGGGCTTCACGCCCCGCACATGTGTTATTCTTCCACATGTACCTTTTCTTCGCCACTATATGCATCGATATGACTTAAGTTTTGGCCAAGCTGGGTTGCCTGGCTCTTGTATTTATGGCATACGTTCCCGTTAATTCGGCTAGGGCATCAGGGGAGCACCTCTATGATTGTTACTGTCGGGTCAGCCGGATGTGTACCTCAGACTTGGTGAAGCCGAAAGCTAGCGTTCTTAAGGGAATATTCGGTCGGCGAACAAAAGATGATTTTTATTTATTTATTTTCCATATGTGCCCCCAGATGTTCTTTCCTGCGTTTCCTCTCGCAGTCCGGACATGCACTTTAGGGCATGCATACCCAGGGAAAGGAACCCTTAACGGAACTATTCTCCCTGGAAGATGTTTCTTACTACCCATGTAATATAACATAACTAGTTGGGCACTTGTCTGTTCAAGCACTAATGACCCCTACGCCTGGTCTCCACGCATGCCCGGTTCTTATATAACTGAGCGGGTATTCGGATACACTTCGGACTATCAGGTCCCGAGGTTGAAGCGAAAAGGTCCGCCATGACAAATGATCTACAATCCGGATAGAAGGTATTATACATGTCACTTTAATTACATAGTCATGTAGACTGACTAAATTCCTCTTCTGTACCATCCAACAGGCGATCTAGCCTACAATCCTGTTGAGAATACATTGTGGCTAATTCTACTTGCCCATAGACTAAGCTAACGGGGATCTCTTTCCCATCGGGCCCCACAGGTCCAACCTCGGCCATGTGATTTGGATCAGCCTTGGTATACCGCGTCTTCACCATGGCCCAGGCTTCCCTGGCACCTTGACGGCAGGCAGATATCTTCCATAATTAGAAGCGCCGCCGTGCTCCCTTGAGCTTCTCCACAAGCTCTCCAACGCCTTCTGGCAGGGAGACGGATGGCCACAAGGCCTGGGCAATACCTTGCATCACCTGCCAAACTTGTTCGTGCAGTTGTGAGAGCCCGGATAGAAGATCACCCGTAGACCCGGGCATCTCCTCCGCGGGATGACCCGTCAGCATACCTGCAGACATAACTCTGTTATCCGGCTTCTCCGCCGTCCCCTTTATTAAGGGTTCGTTCAAGCACTTACTAAATATGCCGCGTCGAAGCCGCTTATTCTCCTTCTCGGAGTCCGCAAGCTGGGCTCGAACATCTTGCAGTTCCACGCTCAGCTTGGTATTGGCGTCTTGGAGATTGTTTTTCTCCCGCCTGACCTCAGTCAGCACGCGTTTGCCAGCCTTTAGCTATCATACGGCGTGCTGCCCCTCCGGATTCTCTCCGGATTCATCTGCAACATCTATTATTAGATCTGCAGCCATGCCGCACGCTATATTGTACCTATCATTCTTTGAAAGAAATGTTACCAGCTGGGGACTTTTTAGGTTCCTTTAATGCGGCAACAGCGGCCCGAAGTTGGGTCTTGCATTCCTCCAGCTCATGTGACAGTCGACTATTCTTCTCTGTAAGAACCTGCACAATAAGATGATCCTTAAATCAGTTCTGCTAACTGTTTCAAGTCTCAGGAGCTACTGATACATATAATCGTCAGATTTTCTTACCCATACATCCTTTACATACTGCTCCGTGAGCTCTGGCTAGACCATTTTGAGCAGCACGGAGGTACGCCTGTCCAGAATTGAAGGTATCAAATGCCTCCGGTGATAAGCAAGCGTCGCGGAGTATGGCCTGGCGACGCCTATGATTCATGGCGCTCTCCACTTCTGAATGTGTAGCGGATAGCCTATCCACATCCTCTGTAGGGGGACTATCCGGCGTCCGCCCCATGTCGGCTTCCGCCTCTATGTCCGGTCCTGGAGCCCGACTGGTGGAAGCATGATCAGCAGCCTCACCGGACATATTCCGACGAGCGTTTTTTCTGTTAAAGAAACATGGACGTCACTACATTTCAAGAAAGACGACAACCACGGAGCGGGGTTTCTGTCATACCTCTGCCCCGGCGTCTCCGTCCTGACTGCTTTCCTTTTTGGCCTGCCCGGCCTTGGTGCCTCTTGTGGGCGAGTTGCTGCGGGTTCGGCATGGCGTCCCGAATGCCTTCCCTATAAAAACACCATATGTATATGGCAGGTGAAGTGTCTAGATAGGGATCCTAGTTTTTGGAGTTGGGATTTTTGGTTTTTCTTACGTGCGACGCAGGAAGCAGTCCGGGATGGTCGGCCGTAATGGCCACCATTGCATCATCACAGCTTAATTGATAGAACTGCCGGTCTATCAGCTCCACGAATATGTCCGGATCTTCTTCGAGTCTGGGACCGGGGGCCCGGTCAGGGTCCTCTGGTTGTGGAGATGGGCTACTGACCTCCCTTATGGCTTTTCGCAGTTCCTGTCGCAAAATGGCAAGGTGAGTACCTATGGCAAAGAATGCGGGAAGAGTGGGAGTAAGGAGATATAACTCACCCAGCTTGGAGGGTTGTACATGGAGAATCCATCCCATGGCTTGATGCGGACGAACTCCTCTTCCTCTCCCTTGAACAATTCGGACAGAATTTTTGCTAAAGCG
The DNA here is from genome assembly GCF_003073215.2 of Triticum urartu. Classification (NCBI taxonomy): domain Eukaryota; kingdom Viridiplantae; phylum Streptophyta; class Magnoliopsida; order Poales; family Poaceae; genus Triticum; species Triticum urartu. The sequence continues at coordinate 244,654,765 of NC_053028.1, read as the reverse complement.
GCAACGCTGTCCGGACCCTTACGCCCGCAACGGGTGGCGTCATCTTCCCCGTTAAAACACCACAAGGGGTGCCCTCGATATTGAAGTGGTTGCACTCCCCGCATTATGCATATTGACATAACCTCGATTACTGTCAATCCTGATTGAGCCAGCGCTTTAATGCGGTTCATCAGGTAAAAGACTTCTCCGTTGCCTTCCTCCTGGGGGCTTCGTGGGCGCCAACTTCGGGGTTTCTTCAGACGAGCATTGCTGAACTCAGGAAGACCCCGTCGAACAGGGTCCGGAAGGGGGACGTCCTCCATATAAAACCATTCCGAAGGCCAGTCTTCGGACGTCTTCTTCGAAGTACCGGACAGGTATCCGGTTTCGGCGATGCGCCATATTTCGGCTCTGCCCACTTGATAAAGTGACCCCTTCGGTGTGCGAAGGACGAGGCAAAATAACCTTTTCCACAGCTTGAAATGAGCCTCGCAGCCCAGGAATAACTCGCAGAGGGCAACATAGCCGGCGATGTGTAAAATGGAAGCAGGGTGAAATTATGCAGTTGGAGGTTGTAAAACTCCAAGAGCCTGTGGAGGAACGGATGAATCAGAAATCCGAGTCCCATCAATAAATAAGGGACAAGGCATACCCGCTCCCCGTAGATGGGCTGGGGAAGCTCTCCGCATGCTCCCCGCCATTGTAGGTGCCGAGCCCGGCTCGGACGGGCACCATATACGCCGGAGGGAGAAATCCCTTAGTCTGCAGTTCAACTAATCGACTGTGTGGGACTGAACACCTCTCCCAATCACCAGGCTTAGGGCTACGGGGGCAGGAGGAGGAGGTGCGGAGGTTGGCCATGCTGGAGTGGATCTTTCCGAAGCATGCTCCGATGGATTCTCGCTGGGGGAGAATGGTATGGATTGGATCTAAGAATCCCCATCCCTTTAATAGACAATTTATTTATCTGGCTAGGGGCGAATGTAAAAATGCCCTGGCACCTCGCATTCATTCGACGCGTGGAAGATCCCCCTTATTGGGCGCAGAAGCCAAGAGATTCAACATTTATGGGACCGGACACTGCTTACCAAACGTTCGAAATATGGAGAAGAACCCGCCTTGCAATGCCGAAGACAACACTACGCGCCAGACTCATCGTCATTGAAGCCTGGTTCAGGGGCTACTGAGGGAGTCCTGGATTAGGGGTCTCCGGACAGTCGGACTATATCCTTTGGCCGGACTGTTGGACTATGAAGATACAAGATTGAAGACTTCGTCCCGTGTCCGGATGGGACTCTACTTAGTGTGGAAGGCAATCTAGGCAGTACGGATATGTATATCTCCTCCTTTGTAACCGACCTTGTGTAACCCTAGCCCCCTCCGGTGTCTATATAAACCGGAGGGTTTTAGTCTGTAGGACAACATACAATCATACCATAGGCTAGCTAATAGGGTTTAGCCTCTCCGATCTCGTGGTAGATCAACTCTTGTACTACTCGTATTATCAAGAATAATCAAGCAGGACGTAGGGATTTACCTCCATCAAGAGGGCCCGAACCTGGGTAAAACATCGTGTCCCCTGCCTCCTGTTACCATCTGCCTTAGACGCACAGTTCGGGACCCCCTACCCGAGATCCGCCGGTTTTGACACCGACACTTGTACTCAGACACAGACACACACACTAACTACTAGTACTACTACTTCTCACATGCTGGCCAGACGTTGTCGTTCTCCTTCCCGGCTTTGTCGGCGACACCCCACCGTGCTTGGATCTCCGCCGACCTCTCCGCAGCAGCGCGTGCGTCCTTTTCTTTCTTGCGGCGGCGGGCCTCTCTTTTCTTGAGTGCTTTCTGACTTTTCCGCTCCCTCTGTGCGGCCTTGGCCGCCTCTTGCTCTACCGCCCATTCGGCCTTGTCATCTTCAAATTCCTCCCACATAGTTGTGAGGTCGCGAGCGGTAATGAACTCGGCACGGCGGGATGCCATCGCTTCCCTACCATTTTGTGTGCGGTCGTGGGCGGCGAGGAACTCGGCGCGGCGGGATGCCATCGCTGCCTTACCGGTTAGTGTGCGGCGCGGTGGCATGAACGACGCTTGGTGAGAGCTCTGGGGTGGTCTGGCCGGACAACCGTATAGTGCATTGGTTTTTCAAGAGCTCAAGGACAGAAGACGAAGCAAATTTGGATTCCCCTTCAATCCTGGTCATTTATTACCGAGTAAAATGCATTGGCGGTCATCGAACTTGTATTGATAGCTCACTTTGATCATTGTATACGATATATGGTGATTATACGGACACTGGCTCAGCGTATAGCTCCGTATTTGTCTGGTTGACCAGTCAAATAGTCCGCATGCGCCTCATCAGCTCGTGTTCTTTATCTATCTACGCGGGCCTACCTGTCAATGGAGAAAGAAATAATGTAAAAACCAAAATTATGCGTATGCGGGGAATCAAACCACGGACTCGTCGCTGCAACGCACCCTCGTCAGCCAAATGAAAATGAAATATTTCACTGACATGTGGGACCATAATTGAATAAACCGTCGATAGCCGAAATCTAATCGTTCGGCGGGCGTCGGCTGAGAAGACAGAAACGGGGGAGGGAGAAGAGATCGCCCGCCCGCCGCGCACGGACTCCAAGAAATATATGGTGATAATGTGAGGTGGGCCATGCTGGAGTCCGAACCGCTTCCGGAGCCCGCTCTCACCGCCCTAGCCCCTCAAGGCGCCAGCTGCCCGCCGCATGCATGCATAGCAAGTAGTACTCCTTATGTGGAGGAGAGAGAGGCATTGACAAAGTCAAGGAGTGGGCTTTGCAAGAGCCCGTCTCTACACGTGCTCCTAGGTATAAAAAATAATTCTAAAAAAGGCATAAAAACAATTGTGTCTTAAAAAAGAAAGGTAAAAAACATATGAGAGGAAATAGATAGAGAGAAAGTGAGAAAAAGCTGTAACCTAGGCATTACATGAGGAAGGAGGGAGTGGTGCACATGCCAAGTTCACTGGGCTGCCGTGTTTCACACTCCTCCGTCGTAACAGTGGAGACAATATCTTTCATCAAAAATAAACAATGAATACTCGTTGCTTGTCCTCTATATCGGAAAGAATACTTTCATTCGCCGACATGTGGGACGTCGACCATCCTGGTCCACCTACCATGCACAAAATTACCCTGGTCTACCCCGGTCATATCGCAGGCCCAACCTTTCCCACTGTAAGTTGTTCGGACGAAGGAACCATGATGACTTCGTTGAATTCCACTTCTTCAAGAAAACTTATTGTACCCGCAATACTGCTACCACACGCGAAGACTGGACGGCACTGTACCACGTCATATCACTGAAACCCACTAGGCCAAACTAGCCCGCCTAGGTCATCTATTTTGGAATGGAGGGAGTACGTCTCTGCACTGCTATGATTTTGTGTTGCACGTTCTCTGTACTTTTGCTATGATTTTCCTACCCTATGAACCAAATGAGGCCTAAATGTATGTCGACTATTGTCTGATCGATCGCTAAGCCTACAATTTTAGGAGCTAGGGCTATTGGTCGATCGACAAGGGATAAGTATAAGCGTACCACGAGCTCATCAGCCCCAACATTTCTCATCGGTGAGTGTTTTGCAAGTACTATAGCTCGCACAGTAGCTGGCCTACTAACACCAAGAATCATCAAACAAGCCCTGCTGATATGATAAATAGTTCAAACTTACATCTAAGCATGACATATATTACATCAAAAGCTGGTGAGGATACATCTGTTTCCATAACTCGGAGAGGGTTCGCATGATTCATCGCATGATTCACTATCAAACAAAAGTAGCAAGATCTGCCCACACAAGACAGTGCACTAGCCCTAAGATGGTTTGATAACACACATCGTTCTGGTAATTAAACATAGGGTAATGCAAACTACCCTGAAGGATTAGCGTGACCAACTATTTCTTGTCATCGATCTCTCGGGCAATGACCACATCACGGACAGTGGCATGGGAATCGATTTCTGGGGCGATGTCCACAGGACTGACCGCGACATCGGAATCGATCTCTGGGGCGATGTCCACATGATGGACAGCGGCATCGGAATCGATCTCCGGGGCGATGCCAACCGGACGGGCCACGACATCGGAATCATCAAGGACGTCCACCGGCACCTGCACAACCCTAACATATTAGCAAGCACATTGAAAATAATCAAAAACCACAACTATGGTAATAAGCCATTATTTTTTACCTTGTGCAACTCACTGGGGGATCTCATCCCTCCGGGGGCCATCTCCTCATCCTCGATGGGGGCCATCACCTTGCCAGGGGAATACTGCTTCTCAACGACGGCTATTTCCTCAAACTCGATCTTGAGCCTCACATAGGTGGCAATCAGAGTTCCTGGGGTATACACGGTAGGGCCCTTGCTGTTCTTCCAACTTCATTTAAGGAGTTCGTCCGCCAACGTCCTCAACTCTTTGGTCAGTGCTTTTTTCTTGGAGTTCTTCGTCTCCATGGGTTGGCCCGCCAACATGGTCAACTCGTTGGTCGGTGCTCACTTCCGGGAGATCGCTGTCTCCAGTGGGTTGTCCGCCGACAACTCTTTGCCTAGTGCTCCAGGATCCATCAATGAACTGACAAACATAAAGCAATCGAAAGGAAACCACAATCGCAATGAAAACGGGAAAATAATAAGATGTGAAAATCGGTCGGTGCTTCGCAAAAAGAAGATTCTTGGAATGAAAATATAGCAGCATAACTGATTCGCCCACCTTTCCTTCGTCGGTACAGAAGAAAAATGGCAGAAGTGAGTAGCCTAGAGTGAGGTTTTCTTCAAGAAATGGAAGAAAGGGCTTGAACGAGCGTTCCAGTGAAATGATGGTTGCTTCGTTCAGTCCAACTTGGAGGCCACCTTACCACTGCTGGTAAAGGTGTGGGTTTTGTGATATGACGGGTCATGACGGCCACACCGGGGGGACAGGTGAGTCTCGACTGTAGCAACTCGCTGTGATTTGGTGGATGGCACGTGGGCCCGGATGCTTTGAAATGTCCCGCATGTAGATAGAGCGGCTAGTCATATAGGAGTGCTCAATATTGTGCACCACGACCAAGGCGGAGAGGAGAACGAGAAAACTACGTAATTAATGCATGAGTTTAATTAGGGTAGTTTTGTAAAGTACAAGATACATTCCTCCAATCACAAAATGCCTTGGTTCATGAGATTTGAGATTTGAGCCCTATAAACCGGAAGGGAGGGAGTACTGCACACGGTGTAGTCTAGTCACTTGTTGAAATCTCTAGAAAGGCAAATACTCCTTTCCGGTTTACAGGGCTATACTACTCCCTCCGTCTAGGTGTGTAAGTCATCTTACGAAAACCAAATAGTCCCAAAACACTTAGGCGCGGTGCATGAACTTCTACCTTGTTTCTTGTTTCTTGACATATCAACCAATAAGAGATGAGAGGTGTGTATGCTTTTAATGACTTGCAATGGCTAGTTCATTGCATGCAATGCTATTAATTAGCAAATAAACATTGGTGACCCCAGGAGGAAACGGTGCTAAGCGCGCGGACCTATGCAGAATGAGTATCAACCAATGGATAATGGAGTTTAATTGTTAAACAATAGCAATTTTGTCTCATGCAAGAGCCTGGCTAGTACTCCAAGGAATCGCACCACGCGAGCGTTCGCAACTGCCATGTTCGGGTTGCGCTTGGCTCTTCGCCTCTTCGAGAAGACGAACATTGATGTTACTCCTACTTCTACAGTATCGAATCCACTGCTGCATGTCCGTCCACCTCGTGCGGGAGGGATAGCGTGTAGCGAAAGCTTCTACTTACTGCTCCTGCCTTTGCGTCTATGACACGTGGGCCCAATAGGTGGTTGGCCCTCCTGTCATGCAGTCAAAGGCAGGTGCAGTTAAGGCACCGGAGCTCAGTCCGCGAGGGAGAGGGCATTGTAGTAATCAAATTTCTCGGTCTTGTACGAGTTGACGTGACACATCAAAGCACTGCACTCGATATAAGTCTTTTTACACATTTCAAATGGGCTACTTCGTATGTAGGAGTAGACATACTCTGCTTCGTATGTAGTCACTTGTTGCAATCTCCAAAAAGACTTATATTTGGAAACGGAGGGAGTACAACGCATGCATGCATGCCGTGACTTTCCTTTTGATACTTGCATGTGTTGATTTGATGCACCTTGCCAAATTTTGACTATAAATTTAACTAACCAAATTTTCATGCATGTCACAAAAAATTACGGGGCTGTTTGGATTGTGACTATGTTTGTCTTATGTTGCCACATTATTTTCCCCACACTTGCCTAACCTGAGTTGCTCAAATTGTTAGACACACTTTGGCTTGCCTAAGGGAATCTTGCCACAATTTTTGTGTCTATGACATGTGGGGTTCACCGCTAATAAAAAAATTCTTGTCTTAGGTGTGGCTAATAAAAAAGACTTATATTTAGGAACGAAGGGAGTAGAAAATATAAATAATAATGCATGTTGGGGCAACCCATGTTTCCGCTAATTTTAGCCATGGGCTTGTTCACAATTTTTACGAGGGGGTGGTTGTTCATTTAATGGAGGGACTTGTAGTACAAGACTTGAACGATACAAAGTGTGACCTGGCACACCGTAACACCACTTGGAACAAGCGGGTAGCTATCTCAAAAAACAATCAACAACTAAAAAAACCGCGACCTGGCATGTAGTAGTACACAATTTTAAACGATTGTTTTGATGGAGTGAAAAAGGAAAACTACCCCACTACGTATATATAGGCCGGAGCCTCAGCGCTTGCTTGCTAGGGTTGCTCTATTCAAACACTCTCATCCTCTCTAGATCTAAACAAGATAGGGGTAGTAACAATGTCTTTCTCCCTTCAAAAAACACTGGCTTTCTATCCTCACTGCTGGTTACAGATCCGGACGTATCCCCCTCCGCCGGTGAAGGGGAGGAGGGGCAGCGTTTAGGCCGTCGTCGACAGCGAGGGAGGAGACCCACTATCGGCCGCACCTTTATCTCTGGCCGAGCGCCGGCGCGAGAGGTCATCCGATCCCTTCGTCGTTGCCTGTGGGTGGATCCGGCCTCCCGCCGCCCACCTATCCACATCCCGACGACCTTCAGGTATATCATCGTTCGAAACCGCCTTAGCACTACTTCCCCAGCTCGCTACGTCGTTGCATGTGCATCATTTTCTACCTCTCAGCCCCTCTCGATCGGATGGTCCAATGTCACATATTTTTTTTCTATTGTTAGAGGTAAAGCTACTTCATGGAGTCGAATCTTGTACTCCCTCCGTCCGAAAATACTTGTCATTGAAATGGATGTATCTAGATGTATTTTAGTTCTAGACACATCCATTTTGATGACAAGTAATCCCGGACGGAGGGAGTACTAGGTTAAAACAAGAAATAAAGTGGGGGTGGGGGAATTTAGTATGTACATCGGACTTGGTATAAACAGGAAGGAAAGGGGGTGAAAGTAGTACAGACTGGTCATCCAACTGGTCTCTTGGTCAAAAAGGGAAATATAGGGGTAACGTTGTACACAGTGGTATGACCAGGACTAGATTTTCTATCCACACATAGGAGTAGGTGGCTAGAGTGAACAAAAATGGGACCAACCCAGACATGTTTCTTGGATGTTTGTTTCTCGGGGCAACAAACTATGAATCACCACTTTATGCCCATGTTTACGTACATGGTGCTGGACTGCTGGTGCACCCACTGTCCCATGCCCTTATACCAAATATTTAGGCTCCGTTCAGAATTAAGGGGTAGAAAACATAGGTCTTGATGAAAATAGAGGAATAGGAAAAGAATGTAGGTATAAAACTATGGAACAGCGAACCGGAGGAAACTCTCAAGAGAATGTGTTCGGATGGACTACGAAATGTACAGATTTGTTTTTTAGAGTAGCACGCTTGGCAATATGAAATGATATTTGTTTGTTCAGCTGCACAGTGACTACTCTTGTCCTCACCTCACGTACCACACATAGGTTGATTTTTTTATTCCGGCAACACAGCACGGCAACCTGTCCAACGCATGGCAGCGAGCGCCTGCCTCGGGCTTCTGCCCAAAAAATGAGCAGCGCGTGGATGTTTCTAATCCTATGGAATCAGTACTACCAGACAAGCTTTCCTATGAAACACTATTCACCTTTTCCGTGTTCCGAACGGTTGGAAGGGAAGGAATACTGTAGGGATTGTGTTCGTACGAAAATCCTGCACCAAACCTATGAACCGAACGCAGCCTTAGCTGTTCTTAATCTAATGTCCCTGGTAAAAATGAAGCCATGCCACTATTATAAGCCATGACAAGTTTAGCCAAATGTTGTTTCCTGTAATTGTTTGAGACTCTGACTGTTTCCTCTGTGCCTTTTTGTGCAAACAGGGATATCCAATTCACCTGGTTGCTGTTGTGACCTTTTGGTGCACTGCACAAAACTCTTCTTAAAAGAAGTGACTTTTGTGCTGTTTAACTGGAATGTCAGAATGGAACAGTTGGTTCATTTTGGTGGAACTACACAAAGGGAGATCTGTGTTCCAATCCTCATCATCCATATTTGCGCCATAACCTTCCTTTAGGTAAGAATGATATTTAATGCATGTGTTCATCTCTATTTTCCGACTGCCATGAGAAAATAATGTTGTTTTTTACTAGTACACTTATACTCCCTCACTGACAAAACCAATTCTGAATTAGAAGGCCAATCATGTACTTGGTTTCACCAACTGGGGAGGAGAAAGAGAAACAGAGCATGAAGAGGAAGAAGAAGAATAAACAGTGTCAAAGCGATCTTGCTGAAGCCACAGGCCTCAGTCGAGGCCATTCAAGGGCTCCGGCAACGACTACCTTACATGTGAGACGATCCTCCAGGGAGCCCTTCCACTTCTGCTGTCTTACTTAATTAATTAGGAGTACTTAAGTACCACTAATTTATTACTGTCTAATTTTCCTGTTGGAGTTAAACAAATCTTTAGTAGGACCGTATGTTGAATCATGTACGTGTGTATGTTTGTCTATGGACGTGAATCATGTGGTGGAGCAGGGAGGGAATATTATTAGTGTCATGACATAATAGTGCTATTGTTTTGCATGTCAATTTATTGCCATTGGTTCAATGAGGCAATGTTTTGCGTATTGTCCATCATGAATTTGATGCTACTGTTTGAGTAATATGCTAATGTCTTCCTATCCTTTCTCACTAAGCTAATGAAGGTTTCACCTTGTTCCTACTTGTGCAAACAGGGATCATGTTGTGCCAATCATACATTTTAGTGGAACTACACAAGACAATACAATGAACTATATCCCAGCCAGTGCTTTAACTCTGCTGGAAGTTCTTGATAATCTTTCAATATAATCTCAGCACTGGTAAACAAGAGTGATTTCAACCATACATTTGAAGTGCACAAAAATATATACTATTGTGTGATTCCAGTGAGTGCTTTATCCGCTCTTATGGGACTACATGAATAAGCTTTTTTTATCAGGTTGGTACGGGCCTAAGGCCTTCACCCATATTAGTTTGATGTCATCTCTATTTGTATCGTGCTACTGTCATGAGAAACTCCTTTATCTTTGCACGTTAAAGTTTTGCAACCTATGATAAATGGCAATGCTTTGAGTGTTGAGTTGAGCTAATTGGCACTGATTAAATAAACAAATACCTCTCTTTAAGCAAGACTACTATGTTGCTAACTTTACCCATTAAGATAATAAGGGTGCTTCTATTTGTCAGTGTATGTTTCATCAACTAGTCCCACTATTACAGTAATCTCACTCTCTCAATATATGTGCCAACAGGGATGCTCGATTTTGGTGGAACTGCACAAAAACTTTGGGTGCTTCATTGCCTCGACAGCTTCCGTCCTTTCCTGTCAGTCGCTAATCTCCGCTTGCTTTCTTCCTTTGATGTCAGTCGCTTGGCTTATCTCGGCTTCCAGTCAAAGGAAATAGTAATTGATATGCTACCTCACATAGGTTGGTACCGGTCTTTATCCTGATTATTGTGCCTGTCATATGTATTGGTAATTTGGTATTGTGCTACTGTTTGCCGATTTCATAAAGGAGTAATTTGGAGCCTGAACTCGCAGGAAAATCATTACATTGGGTGATTTCAGTAGAACTGCACAAAATGATCAGATGGACAGGTACTTATGCTACTCCTATGTACTCCAAAGTTCACTCAGACAAGCATCAATGTTAACAAGAAGTGCCTATATTCATTAGAGTATCAATCGGCGTCAACCAATTGTCAAACTCCAAGTATTAGGAGAGTGAATGCCAAAAATATTGCTTGGTGCATAGCCCAGAAAAACGCAGTCCAGTCTTTGGTCCCAACTTGTGCCTTTTGGTTATCGGCACATATGGTAGCGAACTATATGGCATGGAGTCTAAAGATTCCAGCCAAGTTGGTTGACGCGTATATTCATCTGGCACTTAATCAGTCTGCACGCCAAGGATGCTCCATTTCAGTTGAACTGCACAAAAGATTTGGGTGGTTCATTTTCTCAACCGCCTCCTTTCTCATCTACAATGTAGAATTTTGGCGAGATACAGGACCAAGATGAGCCAGTAAAGTAGTTGGATCAAAGTAGTGGCCAAGTTGCTCAAACCTCCCTCGGCACGAGGCCACTATTTGAGGATAAACCTCCCTCTTATGTACTCGAAAGTTTACTCGTACAAGAACTAATTTTAGCAAGAAGTACCTCCGATTGAACACCATTTACCAGTCTGTACCCTACATAACTAAAGTTCATCCATGGACCATATTGGCTGTGATCTCAATCATTTGGATGCATAAACATACTAAACATGTGTATATCTGAATCTTTTTCTGAATTATGTATGAATATTGTCGTGTGATCTATCAATCATTTGGATGCATAGATATGCTGAGCTTGTGTATATATGAATCTTTTGAGTTGTTGATAGTGAATGTTGGCTATGAATATGAACGTGTCCTGTGAACCTGAGTTTGATATGAATATTTACCTTTTCTGTTGTATTTGTGTGTGAATTTGTTAGTATGCCTACTGTGGGGTATAAAACACAGGTCTCTTATAAAAGTAATGTTGTGTCCAATTTATGTTTTCCCTTCTAACCACATTATATATATATATATATATATATTTATATTATTACTATTATCGTATATTTTATAGAGACTTATATATACATTATAAAAACATCCCACGTGTTATTAACTTATAAAAGTAAATGTTTAACGGAAGTTGGCAAGGAAAATCCTGGTGATTGCGTATAAAAGCTTGAGAAGATTTTAAGGACCAATTTAATAATAACGCGCTCATTTTTATTTTGATCAATAACTCGCTAATTTCTTAATTATATATATAATGTGCCTCTCTGGTTTATTCTTTGATATTAATTGCTCCTTCTAACATAACATTATATATATAACAACCCCACCTAATACGTGTATTTCAAGGAAGTGCAAATGGGCTGGGATTTCTTAGAAAATATAAATGGGCCTGATTGACGCGAAATTATTTGTTCACCCAGCCCAGCAAATGGACTGTACATTCTAGGAAACATGGGTTAAATATATGCCACATTTTTGCAGGCTCACATGTGGGCCAATACATCGAAGCCTACGCAGGGCGTTGTCAACTTGGTCAACAAATGATTGTGTCATCCACAGCCATTGGATTTATATCCAACGGCCAGCATGCACCTTCAATCTCTCATCTTCTTCGTCCAGCGCCGCCGGGATCGCATGGTCCGGCCTCCGGCGGCTAGCGGCTAGCGGCTCTGCTTAACACGCATCGCTGCGAAGCGCTACCCCACCGACGGCCAGGCTATCCCTCCACCCCTCGACACCTCCTGTTATTCTCCACAGACTACAGCCCCACGCCGCAACAGAACCAGTTATAACCCTTCTCCTCCTCTCAATCTGCGACTCCACTGCCGCGTTTTCCCATCTCTGAGTCATTCTCGTCCGGGGCCTCGCCGTCGTCCACCGCCTCGCAGCGTTCGGTGCGGCATGGTCAACAAACAAGAGTCATCGGAAGAGGACTGTACATGGAGAGCCTGACGGCTGGGACCCATGAGGTCCATGGTCGCACGCAAGGAAAGTTCCTCCTTATTAAGCTGAAAAAAATGTTTCCTCTACCTGACAGCTGGGACCCACCGGCTGTATCTTCGCACGGAAGGAAGTGCCTCCTTGTTTTGCGAAAAAAATTATTCATCCCATTGACAGCTGGGACCCGTCAGATTTGGTGACTGACTTGTGGGCCTACTAAGCGGACGTGTACGCACGGCTTTGTCAACTTAATCAACAGATGATTCTAGCAGCTGGACAGTTGGATGTTAATCCAACAGCCGTGCTCCTTCTTCAACCTCTGTTCTTGCTCCTGTCTCCCGTGGGCGGCACCGCGGCTGTGCTACCACGCACCCGAACCAGTGAAGTTTCCCACTCCTCTCCATCTGCGACTCCACTGCCCCGTCTTCCCCATCTCCGGGTTGTTCCAGTCTGGGTGCGCTCGGCACGGTGTGGTCAACGTGGTCAACAACCGAGAGTCATCGGAAGATGATTGTATGTGAGAGGCTTACAGTGGGGACGCACCACGCCCATGGAAGCATGCATGCAACGGAACGCAGCGAGGTCAAGTGTTCAAGGAACGACTTCCATCGGAAGTATACTGTACGTGGAGAGTCTCAGCTGGGTCCATGGCCGCAGCAAGTAAGTGCCTCCTTATTATGCGGAAAATAATGATTCCTCCAACTGACAGCAGGGACCCACCAAACGGGCCACCATATTTTGCGAAAAAAACTTTTGCCCCTGACTGCTGGGCCCCACCTGACGGGCCACCGTATTTCATGAAAAAAACGTCCCCCCCTGTCAGCTCAGACCCACCGGAAGTGCGTCCTTATTACACAAAAAAAATGAATACTCCCCCCGCTAGCTGGGACCCACCTTGGTGGGAGGCTGACTTGTGGGCCTACTAAGTTGATGGGGACGAAGGGCTTTGTCAACTTAGTCAATATGAATGATTCTAGCTCCAGTGACCGTACGATGTCCATCCAACGGCCGTAGTGCTTCTTCAACCTCTGGTCTTCTTGCTCCAGCCGCCCAAAGCAGCGCCGGTCGTGCCGCATGCTCCTGCCTCCCGTGGCCGGCTATGCTGCCGCGGAGGCCTCACCTCACCCTACTATTCCCACCGCTGGCCAGGCCCTGCGGCGACGGCAGCCTCACACCGCAGTCGAACCAGTAAACCCTCGTACTCCTCTCTGCGCGGGCTTCCACTGCCATGTCTTCCCCGGCTCCACGTCGTCCCCTTCCTAGGCCTCGCCGTCGTCCACCGCCGTGGTGCTCTCCGCGCGGCGTGGTCAACGTGGTCAAGGAACGACTTCCATCAGAAGAGTATTGTACATGGAGAGGCTGACAGCTGGGTCCACGGCCACAGCCAAGTTTTTTTGTGATTTGCCAAGTAAGTCGCTTTGTTAGGCCTGTTGGGCTGCAAATCTTTCAAGACGAGGAGAGCTTTCATTCGGCTGGCCGAGAAAATGGCCCATCAGTAATGAGAAATGGGATGTACATTTTTAAAACACATCAAACCGGCAATTAGTTTCAAATATCTTTTTTTCATTTTGAGATTTTAAATTACATTAATTTTTATGCGTGGAGAATTTGTTGGATTTTATATTGATATACATTTATTTTTAAAATCAGTTTGAATGTGAGTTGAAATTTCAGGATTAAAAATAGTTCGGACCGCACCGAAATATGCAAAATTTCATATAATTTTTTAACCGTGGCCACAATATGGGCTGTAATGCTAACAAAAAGAATATGGGCTCCAAAAAAACCTTAAGAATTAGCAAACGGGCTGTAAATTATTAGAAATAATGGCAGATGGGTTGTATGCTGTTTTCCACAGATTTGAGTCTTTCCTAAAAAAAAGGGTGACGCACAAGCAGTGACTGTTGGATGTCCATCGAACGGCCGTCGTGCTTCTTCAATCTCTGCTATTCCTGCTCCAGCCGCTCAAACAAGCGTCGGCGGGACTGCCTACTCCCTCCTCCCCGCGGGCGGCTGTGCTGCCGCGGAGGCCTCACTGCTCCACCGTACTCCCATCGCTGGCCTAGCCATCCCTCTACTCACCCACACCTACTGTTATTCTCCGGCGACAGCAGGCGAAATAGTAAACCCTCGTGCAGTCGTACTCCCCTCCACGTGGGAAACAACGGTCGAGTCTTCCCTGCCTCTGTGTCGTTCCCTTCCAAGCCCTCGCCGTCGTCCACCGCCCTGGTGCTCTCGGCGCGGCCTGGTCAACGTGGTCAATGACCGACATGCATCTAAAGTGGACTGTACGTGGAGAGGCCGACAGCTGGGTTCATGGCCGCACGCAAGGAAATTCCTCCTTATTACACGCAAAATAATGATTCCTCCACCTGACATCAGGGACCCACCGGAAGGGCCTCTGTATTTCGCGAAAAAAACGCCGCTGACAGCTCGGACCCACCAGCTATATCTTCGCACGCAAGGAAGTGCCTCCTTATTACACATAAAAAATGAATAATCCCGCTATTAGCTGGGACCCAGTATAGTGGCAGGCTGACTTGTGGGCCTACTAAGTTGACGGGGACGGAGGGCTTTGTCAACTTAGTCAATATGCACGATCCTAGCTCCAGTGACCGTACGATGTCCATCCAACGGTCGTAGTGCTTCTTCAACCTCTGGTCTTCTTGCTCCAGCCGCCCAAACCAGCGCCGGTCGTGCCTCGTGCTCCTGCCTCCCGTGGCCGGCTGCGATGCGGCGGAGGCCTCACCGCCCCCTACTACTCCCACCGCTGGCCAGGCCATCCCTCTACTCACCCACACCCCCTGTTATTCTGCGGCGACGGCAGCCTCACACCGCAGCGAACCAGTGAACCCTCGTACTCCTCTACGCGTGGGCATCCACTGCTGCGTCTTCCCCGGCTCCGCGTCGTCCCCTTCCTAGGCCTCGCCGTCGTCCACCGCCCTGGTGCTCTCGGCGCGGCGTGGTCAACGTGGTCAAGGAACGGTTTCCATCGGACGTGGACTGTACATGGAGAGGCTGACAGCTGGGTCCACGGCCGCAGCAAGGAAGTGCCTCCTTATTACGTGCAAAATGATTATTCCTCCACCTGACAGCGGGGACCCATCGGACGGGCCACCGTATTTCACGAAAAAAACATTTGCCCCTGACTGCTGGGACCCACCAGCTACATCTTCGCATGCAAGGAAGTGCGTCCGGGCAAAAAAAACGATTCGCCCCCCTGACTGCTGGGACCCACCAACTACATCTTCGCAGCAAGGAAGTGCCTGATAGTCGGGACCCACCTGGTCGAAGTGTACGTAGCGTTGTCATTCTGGTCGCGAACGTGTACGTACATATATACTGGTGGATGTAGAGGCGCGCACGTGTTGTAGTAGAGGCGCGCACATAGCATGTACACGTACGTACATCGGCCAGGGTGCAAGAAAGAAAATACGGCCACGTATGTGTACATACGGGCGGGGTCTTGAACACCTACTCGCGCATACGTACGGCCAGGGCTCGTGTACATGGCTGGGTCGGAACAGAGAAACAGCGTCGTCGTCGTGTTCATGGGGAGGCAACGGAATGCGTCGTGTTCATCGGGAGGCAACGGAACGCGTGGGAGCCAACCGGCTGGGTCAGAACGGAATGCGTGGTCGTGTTCATCGGGAGGGCTTGGACGGAACAGGCGATGGAAACGAGGCCTGGTGTACCGCACAACGGAGGAAACGGACCTCCTATGTTCGGAACGGGGTCCTATTGATTGGGAGGGGTCTGGCGTACCATAAAACGGAGGAAACGGACCTCCTACGGTCGAAACGGGGGTCCTGTTGATCGGGAGGGGTGTGGCGCACTGCAAAACGGACGAAACGGACCTCCTACGGTCGAAATGGGGGTCCTGTTGATCGGAAGGGGTGTGGCGTACCGCAAAACGGACCTCCTACGGTCGAAACGGGGGTCATGTTCATCGGGAGGGGTGTGGCGTACCGCAAAACGGGACTCCACGGGATACTGTTCATCTCCACTGTCGACCTCCTCCAGCCTCCACGGGCTCCTGTTCATCCAGCCTCCACCGCGCGCTACTCCACCGGCTACTGTTCAACCACCCCTCCACGGGCACCCCTCCACCATCTACTGTTCATCCAGCCATCCACACCACAGGGTCCTGTTCAACCACCCCTCCACGGGCACCCCTCCACCGTCTACTGTTCATCCAGCCCTGCACCACACCACGGGGTCCTGTTCATCCAGAGGCAACGCCACTGCTCACTGTTCATCCACCCCCCCCCCCCGCAACGCTCGCTGTTCATCCCAGAGGCAGCATCGATCGGCTTCAGTTAGCAGCAGTAGCGAAGGAATCGCTCGATCGGGTTCAGTTAACAGCCATCGATCGATCGCTCGGGTTCAGTAACGCGTAGCCTGCAGTGCAATCGCTCGGGTTCAGTTAGAGCCCAACACCTCGCTCGGGTTCAGTTAGAGCCAACGCCTCGCACACACGTGCGTACGTGTACGAGAGAAATGCACATTGCTCGACCCCCGACCTCCCACCGTAACCGGGAACTCCCCGAAATTTTCCTCGCCCTCGCTTCTTCCATGGTTTTTTCCGTCATCGACGGCCCAAAGAATGTCATGCAGCTGCGTCTCCGGCCCGCCCAGGACGAAAAGCCCATTTTCTGTCATGATTTTTTGTCATAGAAGTAGGAGCCCACCACATGTATGATGATACCGGGTTTTGTCACAATTATCATCATAGACGGGTCATATGTATGACAGAAAAAAATTTCGTTCGGCCCAAAATGTCATGGATGTGTCTTTTTTTGTAGTGTTAGCAACGAATATCTTGCCTTCGGATCTGTGATAGAAGGTGTACCCAATAGTCTCCTTTGGGTATCCTATGAAGACACATTTCTCCGATTTGGGTTCGAGCTTATCAGGTTGATGCTTCTTCACATAAGCATCACAACCCCAAACTTTAAGAAACAACAACTTGGGTTTCTTGCCAAACCACAGTTCATAAGGTGTCGTCTCAGCGGATTTAGAAGTTGCCCTATTTAACGTGAATGCAACCGTCTCTAAAGCATAACCCCAAAACGATAGCGGTAAATCAGTGAGAGACATCATGGATCGCACCATATCTAATAAAGTGCGGTTACGACATTCGGACACACCATTATGTTGTGGTGTTCCAGGTGACATGAGTTGCGAAACTATTCCACATTGTTTCAAATGAAGTCCAAACTCATAACTCAAATATTCACCTCCATGATCAGATCGTAGAAACTTGATTTTCTTGTTACGATGATTTTCCACTTCACTCTGAAATTCTTTGAACTTTTCAAATGTTTCAGACTTATGTTTCATTAAGTAGATATACCCATATCTGCTTAAATCCTCTGTGAAGGTGAGAAAATAACGATATCCTCCACGAGCTTCAATGTTCATTGGACCACATACATCAGTATGTATGATTTCCAATAACTATGTTGCTCGTTCCATTGTTCCGGAGAACGGATTTTTAGTCATCTTACCCATGAGGCATGGTACGCAAGTACCAAGTGATTCATAATCAAGTGATTCTAGAAGTCCTAAACGGCAGTGCCACAAATAAGTTGCACTATCATTATAAACTCTACATCTTTTGGTTTCAATACTATGAACATGTGTATCACTACTATCAAGATTTAGTAAAAATAGACCACTCATCAAGGGTGCATGACCATAAAAGATATTACTCATATAAATAGAACAACCATTATTCTCTGATTTAAATAAAAAACCATCTCGCATCAAACAAGATCAAGATATAATGTTCATGCTCAACGCTGGCACCGAATAACAATTATTTAGGTCTAAAACTAATCTCGAAGGTAGATGCAGAGGTAGCATGCCAACAGCGATCACATCGACTTGGGAACCATTTCCCACGCGCATCGTCACCTCGTCCTTAGCCAATCTTTGCTTAATCCGTAGCCCTTGTTTCGAGTTGCAAATGTTAGCAACTGAACCAGTATCAAATACCCAGGCACTACTGCGAGCATTAGTAAGGTACACATCAATAACATGTATATCAAATATACATTTCACTTTGCCATCCTTCTTCTCCGCCAGATACATGGGGCAGTTCCGCTTCTAGTGACCAGTTCCTTTGCAGTAGAAGCACTCAGTCTCAGGCTTAGGTCCAGACTTGGGTTTCTTCACTTGAGCAGCAACTGGCTTGCTATTCTTCTTGAAGTTCCCCTTCTTCCCTTTACCCCTTTTCTTGAAACTGGTGGTCTTGTTGACCATCAACACTTGATGCTCCTTCTTGATTTCTACCTCCGCAGTTTTTAGCATTGAGAAGAGCTCAGGAATCGTATTATCTATCCCTTGCATATTATAGTTCAAGCTCTTGAAGCTTGGTGGCAGTGATTGAAGAACTCTGTCAATGACACTATCATCAGGAAGATTAACTCCCAGTTGAGTCAAGTGGTTGTGGTACCCAGACATTCTGAGTATATGTTCACTGATAGAACTATTCTCCTCCTTCTTGCTGTTGTAGAACTTATTGGAGACTTCATATCTCTCAATCCGATCATTTTCTTGAAATATTAACTTCAACTCCTGGAACATCTCATATGCTCCATGACATTCAAAACGTTGTTCCAATCCCGGTTCTAAGCCGTAAAGCATGGCACACTGAATTATTGAGTAGTCATCAGCTTTGCTCTGCCAGGTGTTCATAACATCTGGCGTTGCTCTTGCAGCGGGTTTGTCACCTAGCGGTGCTTCCAGGACGTAATTCTTCTGTGCAGCAATGAGGATAATCCTCAAGTTACGGACCCAGTCCGTGTAGTTGCTACCATCATCTTTCAACTTAGTTTTCTCTAGGAACGCATTAAAATTAAACAGAACAACAGCACGGACCATCTATCTACGACAACATAGACATGCAAAATACTATCAGGTACTAAGTTCATGATAAATTAAAGTTCAATTAATAAAATTACTTAAGAACTCCCACTTAGATAGATATCTCTCTACTCATCTAAGTGATCACGTGATCCATATCAACTAAACCATGTCCGATCATTACGTGAGATGGAGTAGCTTTCAATGGTGAACATCACAATGTTGATCATATCTACTATATGATTCATGCTCTACCTTTCGGTCTCAGTGTTCCGAGGCCATATCTGCATATGCTTGGCTCGTCAACTTTAACCCGAGTATTCTGCATGTGCAAAACTGGCTTGCACCCATTGTATGTGAACGTAGAGCTTATCACACCCGATCATCACGTGGTGTCTCGGCATGACAAACTGTAGCAACGGTGCATACTCAGGGAGAACACTTATACCTTGAAATTTAGTGAGAGATCATCTTATAATGCTACCGTCGAACTAAGCAAAATAAGATGCATAAAGGATATACATCACATGCAATCAATATAAGTGATATGATATGGCCATCATCATCTTGTGCCTTTGATCTCCATCTCCAAAGCACCGTCATGATCACCATCTTCACCGGCTTGACACCTTGATCTCCATCGAAGCATCGTTGTCGTCTTGCCAACCGTTGCTTCTACGACTATCGCTGCCGCTTAGTGATAAAGTAAAGCAATTATATGGCGATTGCATTTCATACAATAAAGCCACAACCATATGGCTCCTCCCAGTTGCCGATAACTGTGTTACAAAACATGATCATCTCATACAATAAAATTTAGCATCATGTATTGACCATATCACATCACAACATGCCCTCCAAAAACAAGTTAGACGTCCTCTACTTTGTTATTGCAAGTTTTACGTGGCTGCTACGGGCTGAGCAAGAACCGTTCTTACCTATGCATCAAAAACCACAACGCGGTATAGTGATTGCCTTTTGATCTTCAGAAAGAACCCTATTCATTGAATCCGATTCAACTAAAGTTGGAGAAACTGATGTTGGGGAACGCAGTAATTTCGAAAATTTTCCTATGCACATGCAAGATCATGGTAATGCATAGCAACGAGAGCGGAGAGTGTCGTCCACGTACCCTCGTAGACCGTAAGCGGAAGCGTTATGACAACGCGGTTGATGTAGTCATACATCTTCATGATCGACCAATCCTAGTACCGAACGTACGGCACCTCCGCGATCTGCACATGTTCAGCTTGGTGACGTCCCACAAGCTCACGATCCTGTAGAGCTTCGAGGGGGAGTTCCGTCAGCACGACGGCGTGATGACGGTGTTGATGAAGCTACCGACGCAGGGCTTCGCCTAAGCACCACTACGATATGACCGAGGTGGATTATGGGGGAGGGGGCACCGCACACGGCTAAAAGATCAATGATCGACTTGTGTGTCATGGGGTGCCCCCTCCTCCGTATATAAAGGAGTGGAGGAGGGGGAGGAGGCCGGCCTCCTAGGCGCGCCCAAAGGGTAGTCCTACTCCCACCGGGAGTAGGAATCCAACCCTTCCAAGAGTAGGAGTAGGAGGAAGGAAGGAGGAGAGAAGGGGAAGGAAAAAGGGGGGCACCACCCCCTTCCTTGTCCAATTCGGACTAGAGGGGGAGGGAGGCGCGGCCTGCCCTGGCCACCCCTCCTCTTCTCCACTAAGGCCCATGAGGCCCATTACACTCCTCGGGGGGTTTCAGGTAACCCCCCGATACTCCGGTATTCATCCGAACTTGCCTAGAACCCTTCCAAAGTCCAAACATAGTCATCCAATATATCGATCTTTATGTCTCCACCATTTTGAGACTCCTCGTCATGTCCGTGATCATATCTGGGACTCCGAATTACCTTCGGTACATCAAAACACATTCATCAAGGAGGAGTCCAAGAAGAAGAGAACATCTACACCATCCAAGAGGGAAGCCTGGAAGCGGAGAAGGAAGTGCCAAGAAGAAGGCAGCAGCTCCCAGGTGACCCCGTGACCCCGTGCCCACGGGCCTCCCAGGCAGGCGGTCCTGAAGACCACATGCGCATGAGCGTTTACCATGCCCACGGGCCTCACGGACCCCGTGCGCACGGGCTCCTGCGTCAGGTCACTGGATACCCCGTGTGTACGGGCTCCACTTACCCCGTGCACACGGGCCCCCTGTGTGATGCTGCGGGCTTTGCCCTTGTTTTACCATTTTGCCCCCACTTATCCCTCTCTTTGCCTAGGACTATATATACTCCTTCCCCTCCTCCATTTGGATGTAGGTAAGAATAGATCTAGATATTAGAGCTTAGCTCATGTACCTCCCCTTGTGGGATTCCTCTTGAGAGAGAAGACTCCATTGGAGTACAAGACCTCCATTGGAGAAGATCCCTAGTGGATAAAGCCCCATCTAGGGAAGGATCTATCTAGATCATCAAGCCCTCATCTCCTTTGGATTTGAGATGAACTCTACCATGTATCTTGTTTCCCTTTGATTGTTCATGTACCTTGTGGATCTTGTGTGCTTGATTGTCTAGTGGATGTGTGATTGGACTTGTTCTTGAGTGTTCCTATTGTTTTCTCTCTTGTGTTCATCTTGTTCTTGAGGATTCTCCCTCCAATTCGTGAAAGATCTCCACTTAGGGTACCACCCTACAACATCTTGGTATCAGAGCCCTGGTTTCTCACGAAATTGGAGCTCCCCTTCTTAGTTTTCTAGCCTAATTTTGCTTGTTCTTGCCTAATTTTGAAAATCCCCACAAAAAGAGCCATACAATTTTTTTGTGATTTGAAGTTTCTTGTGAGTTTTTGTTGATTTTGATCCGTGGATCTAATGTATAGCAAGTAGATCTACCCCCTCTTGCATCCCCATACCCCAATTTTTCTTTTTCCCCTTGTATTTGACAAGAAAATCATGATATTTCCCCCTACCCCATGCCCACGGGCCCCTGCGTAGTCCCAAGTGACCCCGTGCCGTCGGTACGTATACCGTGCGCACGGGACCCCGTGTCCATGGGCCTTGGACCCCGTGCGCACGGCCCTCCGAGAATCAGCCGCGTGCACTTTACATTTTCGGCCATAACTTCCACTCCCGAACTCCGATTTGGGTGTTCTTTGGCTCGTTGAAAAGCTAGCGACGTGCCTGCGCTGCTCATCTTGGTTTTAACACCATTTGACTCCATCAAATTTCCTCCATTTTTTCATCTTTTGCATAGGCCATCCGCCATAACTTTCGCACCACCACATACATCTTCCGCAAACTAACCCATTTTGGTCCTTAGTGCATTTGTGGTTGTTGGAGTTGTGATTTGAGTCTCCTCAGGTGTTTCGGCTACTTAGGTACGATTACATCTTCATCCACCACCGGTGACTTGTATTGGTCCATCGACTACATCCACCACGAGCTTCCACATCGACGACGACCATCCATCCTTCGAGAACATCTTCAACCGGAAGCAAGGCCAGTTGCCCCCGACTTCATGAAAGGTTAAGTGTGACGAAGGTATCCATTCCGTCATAAACTTTTCCTTCCTTACCATTACATCTTGATAGCCCCACCATCTTTGCGCATACCTTCATACCTATTGAGACTAGCTATCCGAGTATTGTCGGGCTTCGCGAAAACTTGTGCACCATAGTGATACGATATCATATTGTTGCATCTTTCAATACATCATATTGTGCAATTGCTTGCTCCCGTGCATATCTTGTGATACTTATCCCATATGTGTGGTTGAGGCTCAATAAGAGAAAAGTGGAGAGGAAGAGAAGAGCAAAAAAAGAGAAAAAAGAGAAAAAAGAAGCTTTTAAGCAAGAAAAGGATGATCATAAGCTTATAAGCAAAGAGTTGAGCATGAAAAGAGATACTTGTGCATGAGGATACATGGAATAGGAAACATTTAGCTTGCATGCATATAGGTTGGTGCCAAGTGGTGAATCGTGCCCAAGTGTGCAATCAAGCTAGTGCTCTCCTAGTGTTTGTGCAACACGAGCTTAGTCTTCATGAGGCAATTTTGCATTGCTCATCCCTATAGTTGCACAAGCCCCATTATCCCACCGTGTGTGTTTCTTTATTGCCCTCCTCTATATTTGTGATCACTTGCTTTGCATTTTGAGTCCTTTGGATTTATTTCAACATTTACAATATCTTGGACCTCAATTTGCATGAATTTGTGCCACTTGTCCTAACCAAGCCACTCGATAAGCTTTTACTTGTAGGTGTGAGTGAACAAGTCCGGTACCAATTCCACTATTCTTTCATCTCACATTAAGTGATACGAGATACATCCTCAACTTTGGGAAAAGGTAGCTTGGTATTGTTTATCTCATTTCCTACTCACCTTTGCTCGAGTCTTGTGATGGATAGGCAAAGCACATCATCTCCAGTCTACAACCACGATGACGAGTTCGATGCTATGAAGAACTTCATCGACACAAAGATGGACAAGCAAATGGAGGAGATCAAGGCCCTCATCAAGAACCGCAAGCGGTCTTCTTCATCTTCGAGAAGACGCACAAGTACAAAGACTCCCGAGCTACCATCTTCGGCAAGTACACACAAGCATCGGCATCGACATGACCATGAAGAGCGAGCCTCAGGACACACGTTGGCTACTCTACCAACCCCGTGCACACAGGCCCTCGAACCCTGTGCACACGGCCTCCTGCACCCCCGTGCACACGGGCTCTACAGAACCGCGACATAAACTACAAGACTTCAGCTTCTTAAACAACATTGGCATCTTCGCCAAGTGATTTCAAGGCATCTTCACCTTCGGATGTACGGCATCTTCGCCTACTCCACGAGCTCAAGTCCACTACCTCCACGAGATACTTCAACTTCACCGGCGATGATGAGTTTCCATTCTTTGGGACTCATGACCCCGAAGAGTACCTCGAGTGGGAGTGCAAGATGGACGACTACCTCATGCTGCACCACGTACGCTTTGACGATCAAGTGAAGTGCGCCACAAGTGCCTTCCACGACTATGCATTGACATGGTGGCTTCATAGACCTTCAACAAGCTTCACCATGATGTGGCCCACGATGAAGAAAGCGATGAGGTGAGAATTTGTGCCTTCCACCTACACGGAACATCTTCAACGCCAATTGGAGAACACCATACAAGGATCCAAGTCCCTCGACGAGTACTTCAAGAACATGAAGGAAGCCTTGCGACGTGCCGGCATGGACGACCCCATTTGGATGAAGTTCTACTTCATGATGGGATTGAACAACGACATCTCCAAGACTATCTTCCTCGAGAACTACAAGTCCCTCGACGACAATTACATTGGTGCTCTCAAGGCGGAGCAAGAACTCATGAAGGCCAAGTATACTCGACCCCGAGCTCACGTCGCACCGACCACGCTACAAGATGGTGAGAGTGATGATGTGCCATCTTCGGCCTTCATCCACAACGAGAAAGATGATGTGCCATCATCGGCCTTCATCCACGACGAGAGCAATGATGTGCCATCTTCGGCCTTCATCCACGATGAGAGTGGTGATGTGCCATCTTCGGCCTTCAACCATGGCGACGACGACGAGACGGTTGAGCATGGGATTTTCCCTTCGACCACGACGACGTATGATGACTTGAGTGACATTAGCCACCATATTGAGAGTGAGAGTGACTTCACCACTAGCCCCATATATGATGAGTTGCCATAATTCCCATGTGAGGAGAGCCACCACCACCACCACTTGAGTGATTTGAGTGACTCCACCATATGTGACATTGAGTGCACCTACCTTGAGGGAGTGACTGGGCCACCACCACATAGAGAGAGTGAGATAGTTGATGAGGCATATGAGGCCATTTCTCTTTCTAACAACTTAGCCTCTACCTCTATTGTGTCTTCTCCTTTGGTGCTAGGTCTCATATATGATGATGCGCCGATCTCTGATGACTTCGTCCTTCCTTTGGACAAGACGATGGCCATGGTGGAATATGATGCCCCCCCCCCCCCACATGGTTCCATCCCGATGACGACGATGACCACCATTTGGTCTTTCCCACCTCACCTACACCACACGAGTGGAATTAGAAAGGTAACATAGATGAAGGTGATGCTCTTGTCCTACTAGTGGACGTTTGACATTGATTGCTTGCAAGATGTTGATCCACCTATTACCATGTTTCATGCTAGTATGATTTCCCCATGCGATGATTTACCCATTTATGATGAGTTTGATGATTGTCATGAGCAGTCTATTAGTTGTGATGCCATGTTACATAGGATTTCTTGTGATAATTCTCTTGGTCACATCATGTTCGACAATTCGCTTGCCTTGTCATATGCTATGCATGAGATCAATCATATGTCATATTTGCAATCTCATCATAGTGACTATGCATATGCCATTAAGATTAACCCAATTTGCACCTATGGCATCGATGACAAGCCCATGGTGATTGGCATTTGTTTTTCTTGCGATGATGTGGATATGCTTCCTTTGCATCATTTATCTCATATGCCATGACCACCTAGCTTCGGATATGCATTGTTTTGGATGTTGTCCATTTTCTCCATATGATGTTTCCGATATTGCTCATGAGGAGACCCCATAGTTTCCTCATACATGTTAGGAGATTTTGCTCCATCCCATCCATTGCATGACCCCAATACTTGTGTGCACCATATGATCCCCATGAATAAAAATGCTATTGTTGTGCCACACACTTGCTATAAATTGCGTCCCAATCATGTTGAACACAGTAACTATCATTGCATGATGGATGACATGTTTCTCTACCGTTCCTCAAATTTCTTTGAGCATTATTTATCTTGTGCTAACGCTCACGTTCACATACACATCATGACGGGTGATGTGTACATTTACCACGCACACACTTTCTTTGGTTTGTGTCTCTTTTGTGTAGGTACCCATGAACACTCGTCAACCTCACAATCCCATGAGTTGACGAAACGAGCTCTAGAGAGCAATGATGACTTGGGATCCCGTGGATTGTCCTTACCACCACTCCCTTAGCGCAAAGACTTCGCGCATATCTTCCACACGGCCCTCACATGGTTATGGGTTATTTACCACTTCTCACTTTATGCCCATATTGCCATGTTCACTTTGCATGATATGCTCATTCCTATGCCTTTGCCATGCATTTGTGACCCATGCTTTGCATTACACATGATGATTGATTCTAGTACTTGTATGTGTATTTGCAAGCTTGGTGGAGATATCACTTGTTATTACCATGTTTGCTTTGTGCCCCATGCCTATGATGATACTATGATCTTGCTTTGTGTCCGTGCTTGCGATATGTCATGTGCATTGCCTATGCCTATTATTTGCTCACATGACATGATTGCCATGATATCCTCTAGTGTGTTGGATCTTCGCTCCACTAGCTTGCACGACATGATTGATATGCTTGCTTATGTTGCATCACCGATGACTCATACTTGCTCGTTTCTTTGGTTGATGGCATCCATTTCCATGCTTTGCACATGATTGACTTGATTGCCTCACACATATTGAACAATTGCTCCTTCTTTTGTGTTGAGTGCCATGATATCTTCACTACACCATATGCACATTATGCTTGGATTGTCTTGCACTTGCCCCATGTGTTTCGACATCTCATTATATTTGGTGTTGTGAATGATTCATATGCATACCATAGACCGTTTGTTGAGTGCTTTATGCATGCTTGCTATGGCCGTGAGGTAGATGCTTATTCACTTGTCACACATATTAGCATCCTCACCTCCCATTTGCATGCTTGTTTCCATGATGTCCTTGATTGTGCTCAACTTATATGCTTAAATGCCATGCCACACTTCTTTGTCAAACCATATGCTTTGCATGATGATGACACTTGTTTGGTGACTCACCTCTTGAATGCTCGGTTTTGCTTTAATGCCAACCACATTTGTTTTTCCAAGTGCTTGTTATCTTTGCTCCTTTTGAAGGAATTACAAGATGGTGCGACATTGGAGAGTGCCCATTTCAAGCTACAAGATGATGAATGCTTGGTGATCGTCAACTTCTATAAGGCGACATCATCTCTTTCCCATGGTGATTTGGATTTCGATCCGAGGTCGGATCTTTCCCAAGGGGGAGGGGGTGATGCAGAGCATCCTATGGACATCACCACGTCAAGAGTTCGTTCGGCAAGTGACACGTGCGACATCTATTTCATACATACAAAGGTGAATCATCTCCTTTACACGTGTCCACTTGTACCTCTCAAGGATGGTATACTACTTGACCCCTCTCTTGTGTGCCTACATAGGTGTGAGCAGAGCTACACATTCATTGAGGAGGAGTCCAAGAAGAAGAGAACATATACGCCATCCAAGAGGGAAGCCTGGAAGCGGAGAAGGAAGTGCCAAGAAGAAGGCAGCAGCTCCTAGGCGACCTCGTGTGCACGGGCCCCTCCGACCCCGTGCCCACGGGCCTCCCAGGCTGGCGGTCCTGAAGACCCCGTCCGCACGGGCGTGTACCGTGCCCACGGGACCCCGTGTCCACGGGCCTCACAGACCCCGTGCGCATGGGCTCCTGCGTCAGGTCTCTGGATACCCCATGCGCACGCCCCCCCCCCTGTGTGATGTTGCGGGCTTTGCCCTTGTTTTACCATTTCGCCCCCACTTATCCCTCTCTTTGCCTAGGACTATATATACTCCTTCCCCTCCTCCATTTGGATGTAGCTAAGAATAGATCTAGATATTATAGCTTAGCTCATGTACCTCCCCTTGTGGGATTCCTCTTGAGAGAGAAGACTCCATTGGAGTACAAGACCTCCATTGGAGAAGATCCCTAGTGGATAAAGCCCCATCTAGGGAACGATCTATCTAGATCATCAAGCTCTCATCTCCTTTGGATTTGAGATGAACTCTACCATGTATCTTGTTTCCCTTTGATTTTTCATGTACCTTGTGGATCTTGTGTGCTTGATTGTCTAGTGGATGTGTGATTGGACTTGTTCTTGAGTGTTCCTCTTGTTTTCTCTCTTGTGTTCATCTTGTTCTTGGGTATTCTCCCTCCAATTGGTGAAATATCTCCACTTAGGGTTCCACCCTACAACACTTTCCCAAGGAAATTGCTCCAGTATTGTCACAAAAGATTTTCATTGGAACCGATGCACTAGGTATGACACCTAGATCGGATAAGGACTCCTTCATCCAGACTCCTTCATTTGCTGCTTCCGAAGTAACTATGTATTCCGCTTCACATGTAGATCCTGCCACGACGCTCTGCTTGGCACTGCACCAACTGACGGCTCATCCATTTAATAAAAACATGTATCCGGTCTTTGACTTAGAGTCATCCAGATCGGTGTCAAAGCTTGCATCGACTTAACCGTTTACGACGAGCTCTTTGTCACCTCCATATACGAGAAACATATCCTTAGTCCTTTTCAGGTATTTCAGGATGTTCTTGACCGCTGTCCAGTGATCCACTCATGGATTACTTTGGTACCTCCCTACTAAACTTATAGCAAGGCACACATCAGGTTTGGTACACAACATTGCATACATGATATAGCCTATGGCTGAAGCATAGGGAACACCTTTCATTTTCTCTCTATCTTCTGCAGTGGTCGGGCATTGAGTCTGACTCAACTTCACACCTTGTAATACAAGCAAGAACTCCTTCTTTGACTGTTCCATTTTGAACTACTTCAAAATCTTGTCAAGGTATGTACTCATTGAAAATATATCAAGCGTCTTGATCTATCTCTATAGATCTTGATGCTCAATATGTAAGTAGCTTCACCGAGGTCTTTCTTTGAAAAACTCCTTTCAAACATTCCTTTATGCTTTCCAAAAAATTCTACATTATATCCGATCAACAATATGTCATTCACATATACTTATCACAAATGTTGTAGTGCTCCCACTCACTTTCTTGTAAATACAGGCTTCACCACAAGTCTGTATAAAACCATATGCTTTGATCACTTTATCAAAGCATATATTCCAACTCTGAGATGCTTGCACCAGTCCATAGATGGATCGATGGAGCTTGCTCACTATGTTAGCACCTTTAGGATCGAGAAAACCTTCTGGTTGCATCATATACAACTCTTCTTTAAGAAATCCATTAAGGAATGCAGCTTTGACATCCATTTTCTAGATTTCATAAAATGTGGCAACTGCTAACATGATTCGGACAGACTTTTAAGCATCAATACGAGTGAGAAAATCTCATCGTAGTCAACACCTTGAACTTATCGAAAACATTTTTTGCGACAATTCGAGCTTTGTAGATAGTAACACTACTATCAGCGTTCGTCTTCCTCTTGGAGATCCATTTATTCTCAATGACTCACCGATCATCGGGCAAGTCAATCAAAGTCCATACTTTGTTCTCATACATGGATCCCATCTCAAATTTCATGGCCTTAAGCCATTTCGCGAAATCTGGGCTCATCATCGCTTCCTCATAGTTCGTAGGTTCGTCATGGTCAAGTAACATGACCTCCAGAACAGGATTACCGTACCACTCTGGTGTGGATCTTAATCTGGTTGACCTACGAGGTTCGGTAGTAACTTGATCAGAAGTTTCATGATCATTATCATTAGCTTCCTCACTTACTGGTGTAGGAATCACTGGAACTGATTTCTGTGATGAACTACATTCCAATAAGGGAGCAAGTACATTTACCTCATCAAATTCTACGTTCCTCCCACTCACTTCTTTCGAGAGAAACTCCTTCTCTATAAAGGATCCATTCATAGCAACGAATATCTTGCCTTTGGATTTGTGATAGAAGGTGTACCCAACAATCTCCTTTGGGTATCCTATGAAGACACATTTCTCCGATTTTGGTTTGAGCTTATCAAGCTGAAACTTTTTCACATAAGCATCGCAACCCCAAACTTTAAGAAATGACAGCTTTGGTTTCTTGCCAAACCATAATTCATACAGTGTCATCCCAACGGATTTAGATGGTGCCCTATTTAATGTGAATGCAGTTGTCTCTAATGCATAACCCCAAAACGATAGTGGTAAATCGGTAAGGGACATCATAGATCGCACCATATCCAATAAAGTACGACTACAACGTTCAGACACACCATTATGCTGTGGTGTTCCAGGTGGCGTGAGTTGCGAAACTATTCCACATTGTTTCAAATGAAGACCAAACTCGTAACTCAAATATTCGCCTCTGCGATCAGATCGTAGAAACTTTTATTTTCTTGTTAGATGATTTTTCACTTCAATCTGAAATTCTTTGAAATTTTCAAATGTTTCAGACTTATGTTTCATTAAGTAGATATACCCATATATGCTCAAATCATTTGTCAAGGTCAGAAAATAACGATACCCGCCACGAGCCTCTATATTCATCGGACCACATACAATAGTATGTATGATTTCCAACAAATCTGTTGCTCGCTCCATTGTTCCGGAGAACGGAGTCTTAGTCATCTTGCCCATGAGGCATGGTTCGCAAGCATCAAGTGATTCCAAAAGTCCATCAACATGGTATTTCTTCATGTGCTTTACACCAATATGACCTAAATGGCAGTGCCAAAAATAAGTTGCACTATCATTATTAACTTTGCATCTTTTGGCTTCAATATTGTGAATATGTGTATGACTATGATCGAGATTCAATAAACCATTCACCTTTGGTGTATGACCATTGAAGGTTTTATTCATGTAAACAAAACAACAATTATTATATGACTTTAAATGAATAACCGTATTGCAATAAACATGATCAAATCATATTCATGCTTAACACAAACACCAAATAACATTTATTTAGGTTCAACACTAATCCCGAAAGTATAGGGAGTGTGCGATGATGATCATATCAATCTTGGAACCACTTCCAACAAACATCGTCACTTCACCCTTAACTAGTCTCTGTTCATTGTGCAACTCCTGTTTCGAGTTACTAATCTTAGCAACTGAACTAGTATCAAATACTGAGGGGTTGCTATAAACACTAGTAAAGTACACATCAATAACATGTATATCAAATATACCATTGTTCACTTTGCCATCCTTCTTATCCACCAAATACTTGGGGCAGTTCTGCTTCCAGTGACCGGTCCCTTTGCAGTAGAAGCACTTAGTCTCGGGCTTAGGCCCAGACTTGGGCTTCTTCACTTGAGCAGCAACTTGCTTGCGCATCTTCTTGAAGTTCTCCTTCTTCCCTTTGCCCCTTTCTTGAAACTAGTGGTCTAGTCAACCATCAACACTTGATGCTTTTCTTGATTTCTACCTTCGTCGATTTCAGCATCACGAAGAGCTTGGGAATCGTTTCCGTTATCCCTTGCATATTATAGTTCATCACGAAGTTCTAGTAACTTGGTAATAGTGACTAGAGAACTCTGTCAATCACTATCTTATCTGGAAGATTAACTCCCACTTGATTCAAGTGATTGTAGTACTTAGACATTCTGAGCACATGCTCAGTAGCTGAGTTATTCTCCTCCATCTTGTAGGCAAAGTGCTTGTCAAAGGACTCACACCTTTCGACATGGGCATGAGTGTGAAATACTAATTTCAACTCTTGGAACATCTCATATGCTCCGTGGCATTCAAAACGTCTTTGAAGACCCGATTCTAAGCCGTAAAGCATGGTGCACTAAACTATCTAGTAGTCATCATATCGAGCTTGCCAAACGTTCATAACGTATGCATCTGCTCCTGCAATCGGTCTGTCACCTAACGGTGCATCAAGGACATAATTCTTCTGTGCAGCAATGAGGATAATCCTTAGATCACGGATCCAATCCGCATGTTGCGGCTAACATTTTTCAACTTAGTTTTCTCTAGGAACATATCAAAAATAAAACAGGGGAGCTATACGCGAGCTATTGATCTACAACATAGATATGCAAAAACTATCAGGACTAAGTTCATGATAAATTAAAGTTCAATTAATCAAATTACTTAAGAACTCCCACTTATATAGACATCCCTCTAATCATCTAAGTGATCACGTGATCCACATCAACTAAACCATGTCCGATCATCACGTGAGATGGAGTAGTTTTCAATGGTGAACATCACTATGTTGATCATATCTACTATATGATTCACGCTCGACCTTTCGGTCTCCAGTGTTCTGAGGCCATATCTGCATATGCTAGGCTCGTCAATTTTAACCCGAGTATTCTGCGTGTGCAAAACTGGCTTGCGCCCGTTGTATGTGAACGTAGAGCTTATCACACCCGATCATCACGTGGTGTCTCGGCACGACGAACTTTCGCAACGGTGCATACTCAGGGAGAACACTTATACCTTGAAATTTAGTGAGAGATCATCTTATAATGCTACCATCGACCTAAGCAAAATAAGTTGCATAAAGGATAAACATCACATGCAATCAAAATATGTGACATGATATGGCCATGATCATCTTGCGCCTTTGATCTCCATCTCCAAAGTACCGTCATGATCTCTATCGTCACCAGCATGACACCAGGATCTCCATCATCTTGATCTCTATCAACGTGTCATCACATGGTCGTCTCGCCAACTATTGCTCTTGCAACTATTGCTATCGCATAGCGATAATGTAAAGCAATTATTTGGCGCTTGCATCTTATGCAATAAAGAGACAACCATAAGGCTTCTGCCAGTTGCCGATAACTTCAACAAAAACATGATCATCTCATACGACAACTTATATCTCATCACGTCTTGACCATATCACATCACAACAATCCCTCCAAAAACAAGTTAGACATCCTCTACTCTGTTATTGCAAGTTTTACGTGGCTGCTACGAGTTGAGCAAGAACTGTTCTTACCTACGCATCAAACATCACAACGCGGTATAGTGATTGCTTTTTGATCTTCAGAAAGAACCATGTTCATTGAATCCGATTCAGCTAAAGCTGGAGAAACAGACACCCACTAGCCACCTGTGTGCGAAGCACGTCGGTAGAACCAATCTCGCGTAAGCGTATGCGTAATGTCGGTCTGGGCCGCTTCATCCAACAATGCCGCTGAATCAAGAATCAACTAGTGACGGCAAGCAATATGTATATACCCACGCCCTCAACTCCTTTGTGTTCTACTCGTGCATATAACATCTACGCATAAACCTGCCTCGAATGCCACTATTGGGGAACGCAGTAATTTCAGAAATTTTCCTACGCACACGCAAGATCATGGTAATGCATAGCAACGAGAGGGCAGAGTGTCGTCCATGTACCCTCGTAGATCGTAAGCGGAAGCGTTATGACAACGCGGTTGATGTAGTCGTACGTCTTCACGATCGACCGATCCTAGTACAGAACGTCCGACACCTCCACAATCTGCACACGTTCAGCTCGGTGATATCCCACGAACTCACGGTCCAGTAGAGCTTCGAGGGAGAGTTCCATCAGCACGATGGCGTGATGACGGTGTTGATGAAGCTACTGATGCAGGGCTTCGCCTAAGCACCGCTACGATATGACCGAGGTGGATTATGGTGGAGGGGGGCACCGCACACGGCTAAAAGATCAATTATCAACTTGTGTGTCATGGGGTGCCCCCCTCCTTCGTATATAAAGGACTGGAGGAGGGGGAGGAGGACGGCCTCCTGGGCGCGCCCCAAGGGGAGTCCTACTCCCACCGGGAGTAGGACTCCAACCCTTCCAAGAGTAGGAGTAGGAGGAAGGGAGGAGAGAAGGGGAAGGAAAAAGGGGGGCGCCCCCCTTCTTTGTCCAATCCAAACTAGAGGGGGAGGGGGCGCGCGGCCTGTCCTGGCCGCCCCTCCTCTTCTACACTAAGGCCCATGAGGCCCATTACACTCCCCGGGGGGTTCAGGTAACCCCCCGGTACTCCGGTATTCATCCGAACTTGCCCGGAACCCTTCCGAAGTCCAAACATAGTCATCCAATATATCGATCTTTATGTCTCGACCATTTCGAGACTCCTTGTCATGTACGTGATCATATCTGGGACTCCGAACTACCTTCGGTACATCAAAACACATAAACTCATATTACCGATCGTCACCGAACGTTAAGCGTGCGGACCCTACGGGTTCGAGAACTATGTAGACCTAACCGAGACTCATCTCTGGTCAATAACCAATAGCGGAACCTGGATGCTCATATTGGCACCTACATATTCTACGAAGATCTTTATCGGTCAAACCGCATAACGGTATACGTTGTTCCCTTTGTCATCGGTATGTTACTTGCCCGAGATTCGATCGTCGGTATCTCAATACCTAGTTCAATCTCGTTACCGGCAAGTCTCTTTACTCGGTCTGTAATGCTACATCATGTAACTAAATCATTAGATACATTGCTTGCAAGGCTTATTGTGATGTACATTACCGAGAGGGCCCAGAGATACCTCTCCGACAATCGGAGTGACAAATCCTATTCTTGATCCATGCCAAATCAACAAACACCATCGGAGACACCTGTAGAGCACCTTTATAATCACCCAGTTATGTTGTGACGTTTGGTAGCACACAAAGTGTTGGGGATATCACTACTGGGCGTAAACCGGCCTATCTGGGCCGGGTTAACTTCGTCAGTAGTTAAGTATGTTAAAGCCCAAGAAGGCAGATGAGGGCTCAAGGCCCATAGTCGGTTCAAGGCCTGTAGCCGTAAACCGGCATTGGTATTTAACTTGTATTGTAAGTTAGGAATAAGTAGAGACCAAACCGGACACATCTATGAGCCAGTATTGGGACTCTGTGAACCGACGGGCGTCACCCGTGTATATAAGGGGACGACCCGGCGGCGGTTCAAGGAGAACAGACAACAACTCGAGACATAGGTGAAGCTTGTTTGCTCCCTGGTCATCGAAACCCCATCAATTCCATCACAACTAGACGTAGGCTTTTACCTTCATCGAAGGGGACGAACTAGTATAAACTCTCTTGCGTCCTTGTGTCCGCTTTAACCCCTTCAAGCTAACTCGTCGTGATGGCTCCACGACTAAGTCCTTTCTCTAGGACATCTGCCGTGACAAAACCACGATAGTTGGCGCCCACCGTGGGGCTATCGCACGATGGTTTCAAGTTCTTGGAGGGCCGCTTTGAAGGACTCGAGGGCTACGCCGTAGGCCGGATGACTAAGAGTCGTCGCGGCAAGCTTTACATCGACGATGCAGGCTGGGGCCCTGAGGCCGGCTCAGTTGAGTACGGGTACCGGGTCCCCTTTGGTGGCATACACGTTTTCATCGGCAAGATCAGAGAACTGGGCCCTGAGCCGGATATCTGCACCGACTTCATCGAAATGGCTCAGCGTGCGCGATCTGCCCGGGTTAAACCGTCCATGAAGCGTGCCTTCGTGGGAGTCATCCATGAAGGAGGTCATGAGGATGGATCAGGATCTGGCGGCGAGACCGTCATTTACTCCGGTGATGAGTCATCAACCGGAGAAACCGAATCTCTATATCAGCTACAAGATGGCCGGATTGGGGGCTGTTCCGACGGTGACAGTATTCCGGACCCCTCTAATCTGCCCAACCGAGTTGGAATATTCATGGCCGGCACACAAGCAGCGCTTCATTCTTCGACCGCTGCGGCAACAACCTCCGGTTTAGCAGCGGCGACGGCTGCCGGGGCAGGAGGCCCTGTGCGCTCGCCGGCTCAAGTTCTATCAGAGCTATTTGATGCATTGGTTGTGCTTATGGCGAAAACTAATCCGGCGGATCAGGACATCCACAACGCGGAGATTGCAAAGGTAAGGGAACAGATCACCCAGGCCAAGGCGGACCTGGCAGCTGAGGATACCAGGATGGCCACAGAGCGGGCCGCTCTAGACGCACAAGCCTACAGGCTCATGTTGGACCAGAACGCATCCCATGAAGTCATAAGGAGGAAGTACCGATCCCGTTTGCCTCCGGTTTTCGAGGCCAGAGACCTTTTCAACACCCCGGGAGCAGGAACCAGTAATCCGCTGGAGGGAAACCGGGCGGAAGCTCCTGGGACCGGTGCGCCGGTTCAGCCTCGTCGGATGGATCCGCCTCGTCAAAACACCGCTATAGGTCAGGCTGTTTCAACACCTCCGGGTCACTACTCCAACCCAATGGACAATCTCGTCACCGCTGCTACACGGCTGGAGGCCATTCCAATTGAAGGTGACTCACCGCAGGCGATAGAGACGCGACGGGTCAAGGAGCTTCTTAGGACAGCTTTGGACCAACAGGAAGCATACTCGTACAACCGCGACCGGATCCACTCGACCCCTCGCCCAAGCCGGAGGTATAGCAGGCGTATGGAGGAACCGACAGTGTCAAGTAATGAACGACGTGGAGTACCCCGCGGCAACAACCCAGCGAGTGGTGCTGATAACGCTCAGGAAGTGGTGGACCGGGCCCGAGCACGCAGGGAGGCCGAGTTAGCCGCACAATATCAGGCTCGGCAGCTTACGCCGGTTCGTCCAACTATTTCGGTCGAACCCGGTGTTACTTCTAGCTCTTTGGGGGTGCCTTGCCTTGTCCCCGCTTTACGCAATGTGCGCCTACCTAAGGATTTCAAGGGCCCACGCAAGGTACCAAATTACACGGCGGATCAACCCCCAGAGACATGGGTGGAGAGCTATGAGATGGCCATGGAGATGCTGGATGTGGATGATGCGGCATGTGCGAAATACTTCACCATGATGCTTGAAGGAACGGCCCGCACTTGGTTAAAAAGCTTACCGGCCAATTCTATTAGTTCATGGGCCCAATTACGAGCCCGGTTTATCAATAATTTCAAGGATACATGTAAGCAGCCCATGTCGATAGTAGACTTAGCTGCCTGTGTCCAGGACGAAGGAGAATCGACGACTCATTGGGTGCGCCGGGTCTCACAAGTGTTGCATTCATCAGACCGCATCAACGCTGACACCGCAGTCTTAACCCTAGAAGGCAACTGCCGGTTTGGGCCCCTAAAGCTGAAGTTCGGACGGATGAAGCGCCATTGCACTGACATGGGGACCCTCATGGCTGCTTTGGTAAAGTATGCTGATTCTGATAGTACCAAGGATCCCGAATCTGATGATGACAAGGCAGGGAAGGGAAAGAGGAACAGCAACTCCAAAGGTCAGCAGCATCACTGGGCAGGCAATGGTGGTGGAGGCAAGCGTAAAGCGGATGGTAACATGGACTTTGTGGCTAATACCAACGCGCAGGACAATGGCCAGCGACGCAAGGGTAAACCGAAAAATCACAGTGGGGCACCCAACCCTAACCCGGATCGCCTAAATTATCTACTGAGCCAGCCCTGTCCAAGACATGGGACGAAGGAGGTGCCAGCAAACCACCTTTGGAAGGATTGCTTTATTATGCAGGAGTTCAAGAATTCTTATGCTTTCCGGTATGATCACGGCTCCGGCGGTGGCTCAGGATCCGGGCCGGGTTACGGTGGAGGAAATTCCGGTTCAGGATTTAATGGTAATCCAGGCGGACATAATAATCAAAATAATCAGAACAACCAGGGTGGTTATAACTAGCAGCAACAACAGTCAGGTTACCAGAGCAACCCAAAGCAATTGAATAGTGGGCAGTACCATGTCTTCACCACTAGCTTGAACAAGCGAGACCGGAAGGTTCAGAGGCGGGCAGTCAACTCTGTTGAACCGGCCGTGCCCCGTTATCTACGCTGGTCTGAACAGCCAATCATATGGAGCAGAGAGGATCACCCTCCCCAGGTTGATAATCCGGGTCAGTTGGCTCTGGTGGTGGCACCTCAGGTGGGAGGTTATAAGTTCACCAAAGTGCTCATGGATGGAGGAGCAGCATTAATATCTTATACTATGAGACCTTCCGTCGTATGGGACTAACAGATAAAAATCTCAAACCGTCTAATACGGTGTTCCACGGTGTAGTACCTGGCAAGTCAGCATATCCTGTTGGTAAGATAGCTCTGGAAGTGGCCTTTGGAGATGATCATGATTCCAGGAGGGAGACATTGACGTTTGAAGTGGTGAAAATCCAAAGTCCATATCACGCCCTGTTTGGGCGACCAGCCTACACCAAGTTTATGGAACGGCCCTGTTATGTGTATTTGCAGCTCAAGATGCCGGGTTACAAGGGGACAATAACGGTTCACGGAAGCCGTAAAATCGCTTTGGAGTGCGAGGAAGGAGATGCGGCTTACGCAGAATCGGTTTGTGCCACCGAGGGGCTGAAGTATTATAAGGACAGTGTTGATCCGGCGGACATGACTCCATTAAAAAAGCCAACTACGGAGCATGATCCGGCCCTGGAGTTCAAATCGGCAGCAGAAACTAAGCTTGTTGACTTCATAGCTGGTGATTTGTCCAAGCAGTTCAGCATCAGTGCCAACTTGGATCCGAAATAGGAAAGCGAGCTCATCGAGTTCATCCGTGAGAATCGGGACATTTTTGCATGGAAGCCCTCTAACATGCTGATACGTCTCCAACGTATCTATAATTTTTGATTGCTCCATGCTACTTTATCTACTGTTTTGGACTATATTGGGCTTTATTTTCCACTTTTATATTATTTTTGGGACTAACCTATTAACCGGAGGCCCAGCCCAGAATTGCTGTTTTTTGCCTATTTCAATATTTCGAGGAAACAGAATATCAAACGGAGTCCAAACGGAATGAAACCTTCGGGAACATGATCTTCTCACCAAACGTGATCCAGGAGACTTGGACCCTACTCCAAGAAGTTTCCGGGGAGGTCACGGGGGTGGAGGGCGCCCCCCCCCTGGGCGCGCCCCCTGCCTCGTGGGCCCCTTGGAGCTCCACCGACGCTCCTTCCTCCTATATATACCTACGTACCCCCATTAGACCAAAGACGGAGCCAAAAACCTAATTCCACCGCCGCAACTTCCTGTATCCACGAGATCCCATCTTGGGGCCTGTTCCGGAGCTCCGCCGGAGAGGGCATCCATCACGGAGGGCTTCTACATCAACACCATAGCCCTTCCGATGAAGTGTGAGTAGTTTACTTCAGACCTTCGGGTCCATAGCTAGTAGCTAGATGGCTTCTTCTCTCTTTTTGGATCTCAATACAATGTTCTCCCCCTCTCTCGTGGAGATCTGTTCGATGTAATCTTCTTTTTGCGGTGTGTTTGTTGAGACCGATGAATTGTGGGTTTATGATCCAACTTATCTATGAATAATATTTGAATCTTCTCTAAATTCTTTTATGTATGATTGAGTTATCTTTGCAAGTCTCTTCGAATTATCCGTTTGGTTTGGCCAACTAGATTGGTAGTTCTTGCAATGGGAGAAGTGCTTAGCTTTGGGTTCAATCTTGCGGTGTCCTTACTTAGTGACAGAAAGAGTTGCAAGGCACGTATTGTATTGTTGCCATCGAGGATAACAAGATGGGGTATTTATCATATTGCATGAATTTATTCCTCTACATCATGTCATCTTGCTTAAGGCGTTACTCTGTTTTTAACTTAATACTCTAGATGCATGTTGGATAGCGGTCGATGAGTGGAGTAATAGTAGTAGATGTAGGCAGGAGTCGGTCTACTTGTCACGGACGTGATGCCTATATACATGATCATACCTAGATAACCTCATAACTATGCTCAATTCTATCAATTGCTCAACAGTAATTTGTTCACCCACCGTAGAATATCTATGCTCTTGAGAGAAGCCACTAGTGAAACCTATGGCCCCGGGTCTATTCTCATCATATCAATCTCCATTACTTTATTTTACTTGTTTTGCTTTTACTTTTCACTTTGCATCTTTATACCAAAAATACCAAAAATATTATCTCTATCAGATCTCACTCTCGTAAGTGACCGTGAAGGGATTGACAACCCCTAAGCGTTGGTTGCGAGTTGCTACCATTTTGTGCAGGTACGAGGGACTTGCGCGTGACCTCCTACTGGATTGATACCTTGGTTCTCAAAAACTGAGGGAAATACTTACGCTACTGTGTTGCATCACCCCCTCCTCTTCGGGGAAAACCAACGCTAGCTCGAGACGTAGCAAGAAGGATTTCTAGCGCCGTTGCCGGGGAGGCCTATGCCAAGTCAAGTCAAGATTTACTCTCCCGTCTATGAGCCATTTCTGGCGCCGTTGCCAGGGAGGCCTACGCCAAGTCAAGTCAAGATTTACTCTCCCGTCAACGAGCCATTTCTGGCGCCGTTGCCGGGGAAGCCTACACAAAAGTCAACATACCAAGTACCCATCACAATCTCTATCTCTCGCATTACATTATTTGCCATTTGCCTCTCGTTTTCCTCTCCCCCACTTCACCCTTGCCATTTTATTCGCCCTCTCTTTCCCTTTGCCTTTTGTTTGCTCGTGTGTTAGTTTGCTTGCTTGTTCGTCACGATGGCCTTACCTAATTTTGGTGATCTTCACCTTAAAAGGCTAGAAGATATCGAAAACGATGTCAGGAAGTTTATGGTCTTGCAATTTGAGCATAATAATTTCTTTAGAAACGAGCCTAAGGAACAAAAGAGTTTTATGAGTTATATGAATAAAGAGCTCGGTGATATGTCCAAAGAATTTGATGGTGTAAGAGCCCAAATTGCTCATCTTGAAAAAATGACCACTGAAATTTCGGATATGCAAGCCACCTTAGTCAATAAGATGGCCGCTAAACCGAATAACTATGAGAATCAAGATGAAGATCTAAAAGTTATTGATGTGTCCCCTATTAAATCTTTGTTTTGCAATATGAATCTTGATGACTCTGATTATGATCTTCCCTTACCTAGAAGGCATTCTAAGAATTCTGAGTTTTTAGATCCTGATGATGAAATTGATAAAAAAGGGATTGAAAGAAATAAAAATCTAGATATTGCTAAACCCACTATTTTGGATCTCAAGGAATTTAACTATGAAAATTGTTCTTTAATTGATTGTATTTCCTTGTTGCAATCCGTGTTAAATTCTCCTCATGCTTATAGTCGAAATAAGGCCTTTACCGAACACATTGTTGACGCCTTAATGCAATCTTATGAAGAAAAGCTTGAGTTGAAAGTTTCTATCCCTAGAAAACTCCATGATGAGTGGGAACCTACAATTAAGATTAAAATTAAAAATTACGAGTTTTATGCTTTGTGTGATTTGGGTGCTAGTGTCTCTACTATCCCCAAAGCTTTGTGTGATTTGCTAGATTTCCGTGACTTTGATGATTGCTCTCTAAACTTGAATCTTGCGGATTCCACTATTAAAAAGCCTATGGGAAGAATTAATGATGTTCTTATTTTTGCAAATAGGAATTATGTGCCCGTAGATTTTATCGTTCTTGATATAGATTGCAATCCTTCATGTCCTATTATTCTTGGTAGACCTTTCCTTAGAACGATTGGTGCAATTATTGATATGAAGGAAGGGAATATGAAATTCCAATTTCCATTAAAGAAGGGCATGGAACACTTTCCTATAAATAAAATAAAATTACCATATGAATCTATCATGAGAGCCACTTATGGATTGCCTACCAAAGATGGCAATACCTAGATCTATCCTTACTTTTATGCCTAGCTAGGGGCGTTAAACGATAGCGCTTGTTGGGAGGCAACCCAATTTTATTTTGTGTTTTTTGTTTTTGGTGCTGTTTAGGAATAAATAATCCATCTAGATTCTGTTTAGATGTGGTTTTATCTTTTAATTAGTGTTTGTGCCAAGTTAAACCTATTAGATCTTCTTCGAAGATAGTTATTTGATCTTGCTGTAATTTCCAGAATCTTTGCGCTCAGTGCCCGAATTGTCAAAAATCACCAGAACGTGATAAAATAGTGATTCCAATTGCTGCTGATCAATAAACAAATTTCCCAGGTCTTCTAATTTTGGTAGAATTTTTTGGGTTCCAGAAGTTTGCGTTAGTAACAGATTACTACAGACTATTCTGTTTTTGACAGATTCTGTTTTGCGTGTGTTGTTTGCTTATTTTGATGAATCTATGGCTAGTAAAATAGTTTATAAACCATAGAGAAGTTGGAATACAGTAGGTTTAACACCAATACAAATAAAGAACAAGTTTACTACAGTACCTTAAAGTAGTCTTTTGTTTTCTTTCTCTAACGGAGCTCACGATATTTCTATTGAGTTTTGTGTTGTGAAGTTTTTAAGTTTTGGGTGAATTCTTTTGATGGATTATGGAACAAGGAGTGGCAAGAGCCTAAGCTTGGGGATTCCCATGGCACCCCCAAGATAATCCAAGGACACCAAAAAGTCAAAGCTTGGGGATGCCCCGGAAGGCATCCCCTCTTTCGTCCACTTCCATCGGTAATTTACTTGGAGCTATATTTTTATTCACCACATGATATGTGTTTTGCTTGGAGCGTCTTGTATTATTTGTGTCTTTTCTTGTTAGTCTACCACAATAATACTTGCTGTACACACCTTTTGAGAGAGCCTTGTATGAATTGAAATTTGTTAGAATACTCTATGTGCTTCACTTATATCTTTTGAGCTTGATAGTTTACTCTATGTGCTTCACTTATATCTTTTTGAGCATGATATTTTTTGCTCTAGTGCTTCACTTAGATCTTTTATAGCACGGTGGTGGTTTGTTTTAAAGAAACTTGATCTCTCATGCTTCACTTAGATTATTTTGAGAGTCGTTAATAGCATGGTAATTTGCTTAATGTTAATATACTTGGTATTCAAGATATGTGAAACTTTATTTTTAGTGGGTTGAATACTAAGATAAGTTTGATGCTTGATAATTGTTTTGAGATATGGAGGTGATAATATAATAGTCGTGCTAGTTGAGTAGTTTTGAATTTGAGAAATACTTGTGTTGAAG
Organism: Triticum urartu; assembly: GCF_003073215.2. Taxonomy (NCBI): domain Eukaryota; kingdom Viridiplantae; phylum Streptophyta; class Magnoliopsida; order Poales; family Poaceae; genus Triticum; species Triticum urartu. Next base: position 244,612,231 of record NC_053028.1, on the reverse strand, counting down.
TTAGCAAGTCCCGTAGCATGCACGTGTGGTTAAAGTTGTGTAACAAATTTGAAGCATGATGTGTACCTGGCTTGTGCATCCTTATGAGTGGCGGTCGGGGACGAGCGATGGTATTTTCCTACCAATCTATCCCCCTAGGAGCATGCGCGTAGTACTTGATTTTTGATGACTTCTAAATTTTTGCAATAAGTATATGAGTTCTTTTGACTAATGGTGAGTCCATGGATTATACGCACTTTTATCTTTCCGCCATTTGCTAGCCTCTTCGGTACCGTGCATTGCCCTTTGTCACATTGAGAGTTGGTGCAAACTTCGCCGGTGCATCCAAACCCCGTGATATGATACGCTCTTTCACACATAAACCCCCCTATATCTTCCTCAAAACAGCCACAATACCTACCTATCATGGCATTTCCATAGCCATTCCGAGATATATTGCCATGCAACTTCCACCATCATCATCATCATGACATGCTTTACTTTTTTCATATTGCCATTGCATGATCTTGTAGTTGACATCGTATTTGTGGCAAAGCCACCATGCATTATTTTTCATACATGTCACTCTTGATTCATTGCACCATCCCGGTACACCGCCGGAGGCATTCATATAGAGTCATATCTTGTTCTAGTATCGAGTTGTAATCATTATGTTGTAATCAATAGAAGTGTGATGATCATCATTATTAGAGCATTGCCCAATCAAAAAAATAAAAAAAGAAAGGCCCAAAAAAAGAAGGAGAAAATAAAAAGGGCAATGCTACTATCTCTTTTTCCACACTTGTGCTTCAAAGTAGCACCTTGTTCTTCATGTAGTGAGTCTGATATATTGTGCTTCAAAGTAGCACCATGATTTTCATATAGTGAGTCTCATAATTTGTCTTGTTCATACTAGTGGGAATTTTTCATTATAGAACTTGGCTTGTATATTCCAACGATGGGCTTCCTCAAAATGCCCTAGGTCTTCATGAGCAAGCAAGTTGGATGCACACCCACTAGTTTTCTTTTGTTGAGCATTCTTAGCTCTAGTGCATCCGTTGCATGGCAATCCCTACTCCTTGCATTAACATCAATTGATGGGCATCTCCATAGCTCATTGATTAGCCTCGTTGATGTGAGACTTTCTCCTTTTTTGTCTTCTCCACACAATCCCCATCATCATATTCTATACCACCCATAGTGCTATGTCCATGGCTCGCGCTCATGTATTGTGTGAAGGTTGAAAAAGTTTGAGGATTATTTGAGTATGAAACAATTGCTTGGCTTGTCATCGGGGGTATAGAAGTTGGGAACATCTTTGTGTGACGAAAATGAAGCATAGCCTAACTATATGATTTTGTAGGGATGAACTTCCTTTGGCCATGTTATTTTGAGATGACATAATTGTTTGATTAGTATGCTTGAAGTATTATCATTTTTTATGTCAATATGAACTTTTGTCTTGAACCTTTCGGATCTGAATATTCATACCATGATTAAAAAGATTTACATTGAAATTATGCCAAAGTATCACTCCGCATCAAAAATTCTCTTTTTATCATTTACCTACTCGAGGACGAGCAGGAATTAAGCTTGGGGATGCCTGATACGTCTCCAACGTATCTATAATTTTTGATTGCTCCATGCTACTTTATCTACTGTTTTGGCCTATATTGGGCTTTATTTTCCACTTTTATATTATTTTTGGGACTAACCTATTAACCGGAGGCCCAACCCAGAATTGTTGTTTTTTGCCTATTTCAGTATTTCGAGGAAACAGAATATCAAACGGAGTCCAAACGGAATGAAACCTTCGGGAACGTGATCTTCTCACCGAACGTGATCCAGGAAACTTGGACCCTACTCCAAGAAGTTTCCGGGGAGGTCACGAGGGTGGAGGGCGCGCCCCCCCTGGGCGCGCCCCCTGCCTCGTGGGCCCCTCGGAGCTCCACCGACGTGCTCCTTCCTCCTATATATACCTACGTACCCCCATTAGACCAAAGACGGAGCCAAAAACCTAATTCCACCGCCGCAACTTCCTGTATCCACGAGATCCCATCTTGGGGCCTGTTCTGGAGCTCCGCGGGAGAGGGCATCCATCACGGAGGGCTTCTACATCAACACCATAGCCCTTCCGATGAAGTGTGAGTAGTTTACTTCAGACCTTCGGGTCCATAGCTAGTAGCTAGATGGCTTCTTCTCTCTTTTTGGATCTCAATACAATGTTCTCCCCCTCTCTCGTGGAGATCTATTCGATGTAATATTCTTTTTGCGATGTGTTTGTTGAGACCGATGAATTGTGGGTTTATGATCCAACTTATCTATGAATAATATTTGAATCTTCTCTGAATTCTTTTATGTATGATTGAGTTATCTTTGCAAGTCTCTATTATCCGTTTGGTTTGGCCAACTAGATTGGTAGTTCTTGCAATGGGAGAAGTGCTTAGCTTTGGGTTCAATCTTGCGGTGTCCTTACTCAGTGACAGAAAGAGTTGCAAGGCACGTATTGTATTGTTGCCATCGAGGATAACAAGATGGGGTATTTATCATATTGCATGAATTTATTCCTCTACATCATGTCATCTTGCTTAAGGCGTTACTCTGTTTTTAACTTAATACTCTAGATGCATGCCGGATAGCGGTCGATGAGTGGAGTAATAGTAGTAGATGCAGGCAGGAGTCGGTCTACTTGTCACGGACGTGATGCCTATATACATGATCATACCTAGATAACCTCATAACTATGCTCAATTCTATCAATTGCTCAAGAGTAATTTGTTCACCCACCATAGAATATCTATGTTCTTGAGAGAAGCCACTAGTGAAACCTATGGCCCCCGGGTCTATTCTCATCATATCAATCTCCATTACTTTATTTTACTTGTTTTGCTTTTACTTTTCACTTTGCATCTTTATACCAAAAATACCAAAAATATTATCTCTATCAGATCTCACTCTCGTAAGTGACCGTGAAGGGATTGACAACCCCTAAGCGTTGGTTGCGAGTTGCTACCGTTTTGTGCAGGTACGAGGGACTTGCGCGTGACCTCCTACTAGATTGATACCTTGGTTCTCAAAAACTGAGGGAAATACTTACGCTACTGTGTTGCATCACCCCCTCCTCTTCGGGGAAAACCAACGCTAGCTCGAGACGTAGCACATGCCAGGTGTACCGAGGCAACTCGCTGAGCACACCCTTAATGTGGATCCTAAATACAAACCGGTGAAACAGTTCCTCCGTCGGTTTAATGAAGAAAGACGCAAGGCGATTGGAGAAGAGGTAGCCAGGCTCTTAGCAGCTGGTTTTATTGTTGAAGTTTTTCACCCTGAGTGGCTTGCCAATCCGGTGCTAGTCCTTAAGAAAAACGGCACCTGGCGCATGTGTGTGGATTACACAGATCTTAATAAGGCTTGTCCAGCAGATCCTTTTGCCCTCCCCCGTATTGATCAAATCATTGATGCTACGGCGGGTTGTGAGCGTTTAAGTTTTTTGGATGCATATTCTAGCTATCATCAGATCAAAATGGCAGTTAAGGACCAGGAGAAGACGGCGTTCATAACTCCCTTTGGAGCCTTCTGCTATGTGTCTATGCCCTTTGGGCTCAAAAGTGCCCAGGCAACTTATCAACGGTGTGTACAAAATTGTCTTCACAAGCAGATTGGCCGTAATGTACATGCTTACGTGGATGATATCGTGGTTAAGTCCAGGGAGAAGGAGACTCTGGTTGACGATTTGAAGGAAACCTTTGATAACCTAAGGACGTACAAGATGATGCTTAATCCGGACAAGTGTGTCTTTGGTGTACCGGCGGGCAAGTTATTGGGTTTTCTGGTGTCCAACAGGGGAATTGAGGCTAATCCGGAGAAGATCACAGCCATCACCTCCCTGGCTAAACCGAAGTGTATCAATGATGTTCAACGCCTGGTAGGCCGGATTGCCTCGTTAAGCCGGTTTATCAGCCGCCTTGGTGAGAAGGCAATCCCTTTGTATCAGATGTTGAAGAAGACGGATCAGTTCGTCTGGAGTTCTGCTGCTGATGAAGCATTTGAGGACTTAAAGCGGCAATTGGCCAATCCGCCTGTGCTCGCCGCTCCCATTGACAAGGAGCCGTTACTGCTATATGTTGCTGCTAATGCTCGTGCGGTCAGCGTGGCTATTGTGGTGGAGCGAAAGGAGGCAGGTAAGGGGCATCCGGTTCAACGTCCGGTCTATTATATCAGCGAGGTACTCATTGAGTCCAAGCAAAGGTATCCGCATTGGCAGAAGCTGGTGTACGGAGTTTTTATGGCAAGCCGGAAGCTTAAGAAATACTTCCAAGGGCATCCAATTACGGTGGTCAGTTCTGCTCCTTTGGGGGATATCATCCAGAACCGGGAAGCGACTGGCCGGATTGCCAAGTGGGCTATAGAGCTTGGGCCGCACGGATTGAAGTATGTGCCTCGAACGGCGGTGAAGTCTCAAGCACTGGTTGATTTCATCAATGATTGGACGGAAATGCAAGCACCTGAGGAAAAGCCGGATCACACATATTGGACCATCCATTTTGACGGATCCAGGCAATTGGAAGGCTCGGGGGCTGGAGTCGTATTAACTTCCCCATGAGGTGATAAGTTTTGTTACGTTCTCCGCTTAATGTTTCCTTGTACTAACAATGCAGCTGAGTATGAGGCTTTGCTCCATGGTCTCCGGATGGCTAAGGAGATGAACCTAAGTCGAGTTAAGTGCTTCGGTGACTCGGACCTCGTGGCTCAACAAGTGTCTGGCACTTGGGACTCCAAGGACACACTCATGGCAGCATATCATCGTGAGGTGGATATTGTTGCAGGTCATTTTAAAGGCTATCAGGTGGACCACGTGGGCCGACGGAAGAATGAAGCGGTGGACGCTTTAAGCCGGCTGGGCTCTCAGCGCAAACCGGTCCCGCCCAATGTTTTTCTGGATGTGCTGCACAACCCGTCGGTCAAGCTCCCTGGTGAAGCGGATTTGGCTATTCCTGATCCGGAGGCTCAATTGGTGGCAGCTCTTCATGTCATTCCGGATTGGACGCTTCCTTACCTGGCGTACATGAACCGGGGCGAGTTACCAGAGGATGAGATTCGGGCCCGACAGATAGTCCGGCGGTCCAAGTCCATGACTATTGTCAATGGCGAGTTGCATCATTGCAGTATATCAGGGGCGTTTCAACACTATGTGTCTCCTGAAGAAGGCTGTGAAATTTTGCGTGAGATCCATGAAGGAGATTGTGGTCACCATGCCGGTTCAAAATCTTTGGTAGCTAAAGCGTTTCGCCATGGCTTCTATTGGTTAACTGCTCATGCTGATGCGGAGGATCTGGTCAGACGATGTGACGGTTGCCAAAAGTTTTCAAGACGTGCTCATGTGCCGGCTCAAGAATTGAGAATGATTCCAATTACTTGGCCGTTTGCGACTTGGGGGCTGGATATGGTTGGGCCTTTCAAAAGGTCCAAAGATAAGAAGACCCACCTCCTGGTGGCGGTTGACAAGTTCACAAAGTGGGTGGAGGCAGAACCGGTTAGCAAGTGTGATGCAGCCACGGCGGTTCAGTTTATCAAAAAAGTGATTTTCCGGTTTGGCTTTCCACACAGTATCATCACAGATAATGGTACCAATTTGTCCAAGAGTGCCATGAAGGAGTTCTGCGAACGGGAGCACATCCGGCTTGACGTTTCATCAGTGGCACACCCACAGTCCAATGGTCAAGCAGAAAGGGCTAATCAAGAGATTTTGAGAGGCATCAAGCCCCGGCTTATGGTTCCTTTGTAGAGAACACCGGGTTGTTGGGTAGAAGAATTACCATCTGTGTTATGGAGCATCAATACCACACCCAACAGATCAACAGGATACACACCATTCTTCATGGTCTATGGAGCGGAGGCAGTTCTCCCCAGTGATATCCGTCATGATTCACCTCGTGTGACGGCTTATGTTGAAGCGGACAACGAGACAGCACGGCAAGATGCTTTGGACCGGTTGGATGAACAGCGTGACATAGCAGCTGCTCGCTCAATGATTTACCAACAGGATCTTTGTCGTTATCACAGTCGCCGAGTTAAAACCAGAACCTTTCAAGAGGGAGATTTGGTGCTTCGGCTCATCCAAGACCAGACTGATATGCATAAGCTATCCCCACCTTGGGAGGGACCTTTTGTGGTCAGCAAGAATCTGCACAACGGGTCATACTATCTGATCGATATTCGAGAGCATAAAGACTCGCGTACATCAGAGGAAGAGACCAACAGGCCGTGGAACATAGCTCATCTTCGGCCTTACTATACCTGAGCCATTGGCTCCACTTATGTACATATTATGATGATGTATATATTATGATTAAATATAATAAACCGGAACCTCAGCTAAAGCGGGGTATCTGTTCTTTTACATCATGTGTGGTTACACGGAGTTGTTCTAAAGCGGCCTCCGGTTTACCCCTTGAGTTAGCTTTTCAAAAGCATCATGTTATATCACTTGGGGCTTGGTCGTGTCCGAACCAATGCAATACCTCTTGATAGGCGAGAGCCACCAGATCACTTGGGGACTTGGTCACGTCTGAACCAGTCATGCCTCTTGATCGGCCTAAGGCCACAGAATCACTTGGGGGCTTGGTCGAACCCGAACCATTTCCATGCCACTTGATCGGCATAAATGCCACGGTTTCATTTGGGGACCTGGCTGACTTGAACCATAGCTACACCTATCGGGAGCTTGGTCGTGTCCGACCATGGTAACACCATCTGATCAGCTCAAATAAGCCTCTTTTTGCAAACGGTTTTGTCATTGCCTTTGCTTCACATTTTTCTTTGAAAGATATTTCTTTCTTTTTATTGCGTTTTTTAAACCGACAAAGTTTTAAGCCGGTTCAAACTGTCAATTGACGGAACACGGTCCATTTTAATCCAGAGACTATTTGCTCGGTTTGATTTTTTATTAACATCCTATTACGGAGTAACACGGTGTTTATTATAACCCGGCATGGTTTACATGGTAAACCGGCATCACATATATACAGGAGCTGCTATCTCCTCCAACAGTGTGGGTTTATAAAACTCCGCTTCAAGATTGGCCAAGCCAACTTCACGTCCAACGATGGCAGGTATTATGTATCTCAAAATTTGGTCATATACTTAAAAATTTCAGATGTTTTGATTTCATGTATGCAGACATCATATTCCGCCTAACGGTACAACCGCGGTGGCACTTTAAGATTTTTATTGCAGAAAGTACTTTGGAAAGTTCATCACCCAAAGGAAGAGCAAGTTGCAGTAATTATGCACGAAGGCATATCAGCATCAAAAGTATCAGCTAGCCTATTACAAGGCAGCACGGTGCCCATAATAAGATCATTGTTTTTCACAAGGGAAAAGCAGTTTTAAACCGGCTTCCGGTTCAAGCTTGGTCACCAGCCGGCCTAAGGGTTGTGGGTCATCCCACGCCGCTTCAGCTTCAGTTTCTCTACCCAGCGGCTGGAAATCAACAGTTGTCCAGTCTATTCCCATTAATGCTTGAAAGACAGCTTCATCATGGATCAGCAACGACGGGTCAATATCGGGAGCGTAAATATGCTTACGGATTGGAGGGATAAGATTTTCCGCTTCATGAATTGGTGCAGCTACTCGCTTGTTTTGATTGTCATATTGGGCTTGATAATGAGACAAGTCTGCTTCTTCAGCCAATTGACAAGCTAGCGGACGCACCTCCCGGTTTATTGCCCGCAGATCCGCTTCACTAAACTCTGACCCGTCTTCCTTCAAGCTGGGATAGCCCTGAGCCGCTTCAATAGGGTCAAAATCCGGCACCCAAGCATTTGCCCGGATTAAGGCATTGATCGCACCGGTTCGAGTAGCAGATTTCTTCAGCTCTTCAACCCGTGCAGGAAGCACCAACAGTTTCATTAGAGTGTCCTGAATCAAAGTGCGCGCCGGCTTGTTGTGGGATGCAGTACAGATGATTCGTTGTGCACCAGTGTACAGTTGTTCGATCAACGTGTAGGCGGCTTTCAATTTCTTCCGCACATATGACCCCAAGTGACCAATGCGTGTCCCTGAAATATCACCAAGGGTTAACAAACTGGTAGCTCTGTAAGACGGCAGAATCAATTCAAAAATCAAACCGGCTTACCAAAGATAGCAGCGGTCATGGCATGCACGTGCCGCTTTATGCTGGTCAGTTCATCCACCACCGGTTTTAGGGCAGCCTCGGCGTCTTCTGCTCGTTTGGTTAAAGCGGATTTTTCAGTAGCCCAATCCGCCTGCTCCTTCTTGAAATCCTTATTAAGTTGTTCCATCACGCTTAAGGCGCTGATCAACTCCTCTTTTGCTTTTGAGGTTTCAGTCTGTTGGAACTTCAGATTTTCTTGGAGATCGGCGATTTGGGTCTCTTTTGTCTTCAGCTCAGCCTGCATACAGACAGTTACATGATTCAGCAAGCAGTGCAAGAATTGAAGCACCAACCACATAACAAGTTATGCACTTGGTGCTTGGGGGTTAATGCCTATTTGATCGTCATCTTTCAATTGATTACAAAGTCCCAAGCTCAATACAAGTATTCAACTTGGCACTTGGGGGCTAATGGCTATTTGTTCAAAAAAGTTCTGATGTGGAGATATTAATTACTTAAGTCCCGGTTTAACTACACTAAGTTGAACCGGCCCTTGGGGGCTACATCAACGAATTTCGAGGCATTAAGATTTATATTAGTAAGTCCCGGTTTGAAAGAAGATTACAAACCGGCCCTTGGGGGCTAGGAGAGTCAACAAGAATTGAAGCATACAAGCAGGAAAGAGCATATGGAAGTTACCTCATATTTATCTTTCATCATGTTAACCAGACCGGCTTCATAGTCACGACTGGTATACAGCCGGTTCAGATAGCCAGAATGGATGTCTTGGGCGTTCAGAGCAGCGTAAGTCGCCAGATCAACATTCCACTTGCCTTTGCCAAAGGCAGCAAATTCTTCCTTGGCAGTATGTTTAGACAAAGCGACAGGATTGCCTGGCTCTGTGCGACCAATGCCAGTAATGACAACCTCATCATCCTTGGCATCACCGGTTTGAAGTGGGGCCGTTGGCTTATCAGTAGGCTTTGTTGGATTGGTGGATTTCTCAATCCGGATGGGGCTTGTGGGCTGGTTGACAGGACTTGAGGTATCAATAGGCCTCTCTTCAGCAATAAGATTGTCATCTCGCTGCGGTGGATCATTGGGTATGTCTTCAGGAATAGCTGCTTCAAGATCTGGTGTTTTGCCCAGTTCAGGGACGGCATCCTCCTCGGCCGCTTTATCTAGGCGAGCTTTTTTGCTCGGCCTAGGCTTGGCCCTGAAAGGAATAACAAAGTCAAATACAGCATATGTTCCAAGGTGATGTACCGGACATATTAAGATAAGTATGGCTTACCCAAGCACCGTTTTGAGCGGTGGCAGCTGAGTAGCCGATGACTCGCCAGAGGATGAGTGGGAAGTAACCTGATAATCGGAGTCAGATGGATTAAGAGGTTGACGAAAATAGCCCGCTTTAGGACAAGCACTGACAAGCAAATTAGAGACCTCTGAACGGCGTTTCTGAACCGGACTGTTCGGTAAACCGGTGGAGGTAACTACCTGGCCGCTGTGCCGGGTTGTGCGGCGAGCTTCGTGATGTTGGGTCTTCATAAGAAATTTGGGATCCAAGTAAGCAAGAGGATGAGAAAATTTGGGATCCAAGTAAGCTTCGGTTTGCCTGACGGATTTTTAGTGAAGGCAAAGGTTCTGAATCGGAAGAGAGAATAATTACCTCTGCAGCATCAGCATGGCTGGCTTCGGCATCATCCTGACAAATATCACCATCAATAAGATGCATGAAAAATAAGCCAAGTGAGTCAAGCCCTACCTCAAGGTCCGGATTATCCACATCATCATCATCAGGGGCCGGATTAGAGGATGCAGTGGTTCTTTTCCTGTGGGCAGTCTTCTTCACAGCTTTAGTCTTTTGCCGGGTTGATCTTTCCGGTTTGTCTGGTTTTTCTGGTTTCTCCTGCGGCAGTTTCTTGCTCCAAAATGGATCATTGCCCTGGTTACACAGACACTGATATTAAACAATGACCAGATATATCAATAACAGGTTCAGCAAAAAGAAAAATCAAACTCTTACAGTTGGCGGTTTGTTGGTGGCACAGAAGGGAAGCAGGCCGGTTTTAGCACAGATGTGTTCCGGTTCATTCAGCATCTTGTTCACAGCCTATGTGATTTCTTTGTTGGTGAGCTGGATGTTAGCATGTCGCAGTGGGTTATCAACACTGCCAGTATACTCGCACATCAAACCGGAGCGCTGACTAAGGGGTAGTATGCTCCATGATATCCAACAGCGAGCGAGATCAACCCCTGTTAAACCGTTGGCCATAAAGGCTCTGAGCTTGGATAGTTGAGGAGCGTATTTGCTTCTCTCCTTGGCAGTCAACCTTTGCGGAAAGGGGTGTGTATTGCTAAGCCGCTCCGGACGAAAGCCAGGCAAAGGATTTTCACCAGCAGGGGAGGTGTCTTTGCAATAGAACCATGTTTGATTCCACTCTTTGGGGTGGCTATGCAGCTTGGCATGAGGGTATGTGACCTCTTTCCTTTTCTGAATCGCCACACCGCCCAATTCCGTATTGGAACCATCAGAAAACTCAGTACGGCAGTTTAGATGGAAACAGTCTCTGAACAACTCCATTGTGGGCTCCTCTTGAAAGAACGCCTCACAGAGCACTTGGAAGTGACACATGTTTGTAACAGAGTTGGGACTAGTGTCTTGTGGGTGGAGTTGAAAATCGGCTAAAACGTCCCAGTAAAATTTAGAACCGGGCGGCTTAAAGCCCCGGGCTAAGTGATCTACGAAAACGACGACCTCTCCTTCTGGAGGTGTGGGAGGGCATTCTTTGCCAGGAGCCCTCCAATGGATGGTATCTTTGCTGCCTAAGGCGCCGATCAGGACTAAATCATCCAGTTGAGCCTCTGTGACGCGAGAAGGAACCCAGTTGCACTCATATACTTGCTTGGCCATGATGAAATCTACAAGGTAGGTGATCCCGGTTCAAAAATGCATTGATTAAGGTACATTGGTATGTGCAATGTTAAACCGGAGACAGATCTATCTAAACCGGAGTTTTATAAAGCAACAACATCTGGCGGTTCAACAAGGGGACTAATGGTATATACCGGTTTGGCAATTTTTTCTACAAAGTTAAACCGCCTGGTCTAAACATTGAAGCAGATGGGTAAGTTTATAGAAATAGATTTCATAAGACTTCTCTACAGCGACGGATCTGAAGCAAGTTCAGAAAATAAGGAAAATATTCAAGGTTCAAAAAAGAACAGTATTGAATCAATGGGCAGAGATACATATAGATCTATGGTCTTGAGGCATGAAACTAAAGGCGGATGCTAAAAACTACCGCTACACAGAGTAAGGATTCACAGATGCATCTAGGAGTTATCGTATGAACACGAAACAGGCGATGAACACTAGAAGAACATGAAACCCTAGAGCAGATCTGTGTTGAAAAGAACAGAAGACTTATTGGAGATGAGAAAGACGCGGAAGGTTGCCGCAGTGCTCTGGTGCGCCCAGGTTGATGCAGCGGCCAAGGTTGATGCAGAGGTTGACGGTGGCGGCGGAGCTTCGAAGCTGGGCGACGCGAGGAAGATGAAGCACAAGGGCACGGTGGGGGAAAAGAAATGACCCTTCGGTCCTATTTATAAGGCAGGGGACAGTAGTCAGGCGCGAAAATCAAGGGACCGTGGGTTTGGAAACGAAGATGTCGCCTTAATTGTCGCAGACCTATTAAGGTCCATCATAACAGGTGACGCCACGCCGGTTTACAACGACCAGAGAAGATGACATCACGGCGGTTCAACAAACTACAAGAAGATATTGAAGATGAAGATTTTTGCTAAAGGATTGACATGAACATGTTCAAATCAATCTAGGGCCTAATGTTGGGGATATCACTACTGGGCGTAAACCGGCCTATCTGGGCCGGGTTAACTTCGTCAGTAGTTAAGTATGTTAAAGCCCAAGAAGGCAGATGAGGGCTCGAGGCCCATAGTCGGTTCAAGGCCTGTAGCCGTAAACCGACGTTGGTATTTAACTTGTATTGTAAGTTAGGAATAAGTAGAGACCAAACCGAACACATCTATGAGCCGATATTGGGACTCTGTGAACCGACGGGCATCACCCGTGTATATAAGGGGACGACCCGGCGGTGGTTCAAGGAGAACAGACAACAAATCGAGACATAGGCGAAGCTTGTTTGCTCCCTGGTCATCGAAACCCCATCAATTCCATCACAACTAGATGTAGGCTTTTACCTTCATCGAAGGGGCCGAACTAGTATAAACTCTCTTGCATCCCTGTGTCCGCTTTAACCCCTTCAAGCTAACCCATCGCGATGGCTCCACGACTAAGTCCTTTGTCTAGGACATCTGCCGTGACAAAACCACGACACAAAGTGTTCCTTCGGTATTCGGGAGTTGCATGATCTCATAGTCATAGGAACATGTATAGTTATGGAGAAAGCAATAGCAACAAACTTAAATGATCATCGTGCTAAGCTAACGGATGGGTCAATTCAATCACATCATTCTCTAATGATGTGATCCCGTTAATCAAATGACAACTCATGTCTATGGTTAGGAAACATAACCATCATTAATTCAACGAGCTAGTCAAGTAGAGGCAAACTAGTGACACTCTGTTTGTCTATGTATTCACACATGTACTAAGTTTCCGGTTAATACAATTCTAGCATGAATAATAAACAATTATCATGATATAAGGAAATATAAATAACAACTTTATTATTGCCTCTAGGGCATATTTCCTTCAACTGACACCCACCAGCCACCTGTGTGCGAAGCACGTCGGTAGAACCAGTCTCGCGTAAGTGTACGCGTAATGTCGGTCTGGGCCGCTTCATCCAACAATACCGCTGAATCAAGAATCAACTAGTGACGGCAAGCAATATGTATATACCCACGCCCACAACTCCTTTGTGTTCTACTCGTGCATATAAAATCTACGCATAAACCTAGCTCGGATGCCACTGTTGGGGAACACAGTAATTTCAAAAAATTCCTACGCACACGCAAGATCATGGTGATGCATGGCAACGAGAGGGGAGAGTATTGTCTACGTACCCTTGTGGACCGTAAGTGGAAGCGTTATGACAACGTGGTTGATGTAGTTGTACGTCTTCACGATCGACCGATCCTAGTACCGAGAGTACGACACCTCCGTGATCTGCACACATTCGGCTCAGTGACGTCCCACGAACTCACGATCCATCACATCGATGGAGAGCTTCGTCAGCACGACGACGTGATGACGGTGATGATGATGCTACCGGAACAGGGCTTCGCCTAAGCACCGCTACTATAGGACCGAGGTGGATTATGGTGGAGGGGGGCACCACACACGACTAAAAGATCAATGATCAACTTGTGTGTCTATGGGGTGCCCCCTCCCCCGTATATAAAGGAGTGGAGGAGGGGGAGGGTAGGCCCTCCTATGGCGCGCCCATGGGGAGTCCTCCCACCGGGAGTAGGATTCCCCCCCCCTTCCCTAGTGGGACTAGGAGTGGAAGGAAGGGGGAGAGAGGGGGAAGGAAAGGGGGGCACCCAATTCGGATTGGGCTTAAGGGGGGCGTGCCCCCTCCTAGGCCTCCCTCTCTTCTCTCCCACTATGGCCCAATAAGGCCCATATACCTCCCGGGGGTTCCAGTAACCTTCCGATGCTCCGGTATATGCCCGAACTCACCCGGAACCATTCTGACGTCCAAATATAGTCATCCAATATATTGATCTTTATGTCTCGACCATTTCGAGACTCCTCGTCATGTCCGTGATCATATCTGGGACTACGAACTACCTTCGGTACATCAAAACACATAAACTCATAATATCGATCTTCACCGAACGTTAAGCGTGCGGACCCTACGGGTTCGAGAACTATGTAGAATTGACCGAGACATGTCTCCGGTCAATAACCAATAGCGGAATCTGGATGTTCATATTGGCTCCCACATATTCTACAAAGATATTTATCGGTCAAACCGCATAACAACATACGTTGTTCCCTTTGTCATCGGTATGTTACTTGCCCGAGATTCGATCGTCGGTATCTCAATACTTAGTTCAATCTCGTTACCGACAAGTCTCTTTACTCGTTTCGTAATGCTACATCCCGTAACTAACTCATTAGCTACATTTCTTGCAAGGCTTATATTGATGTGCATTACCGAGAGGGCCCAAAGATACCTCTTCGACAATTGGAGTGACAAAATCCTAATCTCGATCTATGCCAACTCAAAAAAACCCATCGAAGACACCTGTAGAGCACCTTTATAATCACCCAGTTATGTTGTGACGTTTGGTAGCACAGAAAGTGTTCCTCTGGTATTCGAGAGTTGCATGATCTCATAGTCATAGGAACATGTATAAGTTATGGAGAAAGCAATAGCAACAAACTAAACGATCATCGTGCTAAGCTAACGGATGGGCCAAGTCAATCACATCATTCTCTAATGATGTGATCCTATTAATCAAATGACAACTCATGTCTATGGTTAGGAAACATAACCATCATTGATTCAACGAGCTAGTCAAGTAGAGGCAAACTAGTGACACTCTAATTGTCTATGTATTCACACATGTACTAAGTTTTCGGTTAATACAATTCTAGCATGAATAATAAACATTTATCATGATATAAGCAAATATATATAACAACTTTATTATTGCCTCTAGGGCATATTTCCTTCAAAATCCTCCAGTTGACTTCCTGTCATCACTACATCCTGCTCAGTCAGCATCAGAGAATGCACTAACAAGAGTGGAGTTGGAGCGTTTGACTTGAAGGCCTAAGCTCATAGTATGTTTTATATAACGTACAATTCTTTTGACAGCTGTCCAATGTACAGTGGTAGGTGCATGAAGATATTGACAAACCTTGTTAACAGCGAAGGAAATATCAGGTCTTGTCAATGTCAAGTATTGTAGGGCTCCTACTGCACTTCTGTATCTTGTGATTTCTTTTTCCTTGAGCAGTTCACCTTCAAAAGTTGAAAGTTTTTCTGAAGAGGATAATGGTGTGGGTGAAGGCTTACTGACTTTCATCCCCATACGAGCTAGAAGTTCAGTGGCATATTTTTCCTGGCTTAGTGTTATGCCATCTTGAATCTTCTTTACTTCAATGCCCAAGAAGAAGTATAGATCACCAAGGTCCTTCAAGGCAAACTTCGAGCTTAAATCATGTAGAAGAGCATTAGTAGCACTTTGTGAGGAGCTTGCAACTATGCTATCATCAACATATACTAATACAAATACAGTTATGTTTGCCTTGTTGTAGATGAACAATGAAGTGTCAGCCTTAGATGCAACAAATCCTAGACACCTTAACTGAGAGCTTAACCTTGAGTACCATGCCCTTGGTGCTTGCTTCAAGCCATAAAGTGCCTTATCAAGCTTGCACACATGATGAGGTGCTCGCTTATTTACATACCCAGGTGATTGTCTTATGTAAACCTCCTCTTCTAGAACACCATGCAAAAACGTGTTCTTAATGTCTAGCTGTCTCAAACTCAATAGCTAACACAAGTCTGATGGTTGCAGCTTTTAGAACATGACTGAAAGTATCTTCATAGTCCAGACCATAGCGCTGTTTGAAACCTTTTGCAAGTAAACAAGCTTTATACCTGTCAATGGAGCCATCTGCCTTTCTTTTGATTATGTAAACCCACTTACGGTCAATGATATTTTTACCCCTTTTCTCTGGTACAAGATGCCAAGTCTTGTTCCTCATAAGTGCTGAATATTCTTCATCCATTGCATTTTTCCATTTGGGATCTCCAAGTGCATCTTCCATGTTTGTTGGTTCTCTTGCAATACACAACATACCATATGGAATAGTACCATCAGTTCTGGCCTTTGGATTTCTTATACCTTTTTGTGACCGTGTCATGAAACGTGAAGTTGCAACTTGTTGGGGCTGGCTTTGACATGTGCGTGCTGGTCGTGCTACAGGAGATGGCGCTGAAGGCTTCGGCACAGAGGATCTCGAAGAATTTTCAGATTCCCTTTCCACAGCAGATCCTGAACCAGACTGTGTGGCCTGAGGTGTGTCTGATCCGCTAGAGAAAACAGCCACAGAGGATCTACTGCTGGTCGCTGGCGCACGCACATGTGACGGGGATCCTGACACGAAACCCACCAGATCTCACGTCGTTGTCGCCTGCCTATGCGTGGGACGTGGTGCGGAGCGCGGCTCGTCCGCATGCGGGGACGTGGCATCCGCTGGTTGGCGCGGCGGGAGGAGTCCACCAGGCACGCAATTCGACGCGTATCTGCGCCCATGATCTGAGGTGGTCAGGCGAACAGGAGTTGCAGGTGACTCCAGATCCACCTCGTGCTCCGTGCCAACTTCGTCTTCTTCTGGTGCATGAAATATGAGCTCGTTTTCTGCAAAAATCTATTCATTTTCTCCACCAATTTATGCTCTGTTTTCTGTTGCATGATTCTGCACACATGGAGACACAGTCCTACTCGTAGGATCATCGGTTGGGTTAGTACAATTGTCACCCCCATGATCAGAGTTTTGGAGATGTGGTGGAAAAAGAAGGATTTGTCGTTTGAGAAGTGCTCCAGCATTAGGATGAAGTGACTCAAAGGGAAAAATAGATTCATCGAATACTACGTCACGAGAGATGTAGACCTGGCCAGTAGAGGCATCTAGGCATTTAACTCCTTTGTGAATGGGACTATACCCAAGAAACACACATTTCTTTGAGCGGAATGCAAGCTTGCGTGTATTGTACGGGCGAATGTTGGGCCAACAAGCACAACCGAATACACGCAGCGACTTATAGTCAGGAGAGATACCAAAGAGACGTGTCATGGGGGTTTCAAATTTTATGACCTTGTTGGGTAGCAAGTTGATGAGATATGTGGCAGTTAAGAAGGCTTCATCCCAGAATTTTAGTGGCATAGATGAATTTGCTAGTAGAGCTATCCCTACTTCAACAACATGGCGATGCTTCCTTTCAGCAGAGCCATTCTGTTGATGTGCATGAGGACATGCAACATGATGTGAAACGCCAAGTTCTTGAAAAAAGGAATTTAGTTTTATATATTCACCTCCCCAGTCGGTTTGCATGGCGATGATTTTAGTGTTTAGTTTGCGCTCAACAAGGTTTTGAAAGTTCTTGAAGACTTGAAATAGTTTAGAACGTTTCTTGAGGAGGTAGGTCCATGTAAACTTGCTATAGTCATCATGAAACTGACATAATATGAGTGCCTACCAACGGAGGTGGGTGCTGGCCCCCACACATCTGAGAACACAAGTTGCAATGGTGCGGTGGAAATACTGGTAGATATGGGATATGACAAATGATGACTTTTAGCTTGTTGACATGGATCACAAATAGACTCAATATTGGACTCATGAGAGTACGAAAGCTTATTCTTGCTAAGAGCAAATTTAACAATAACTGACAAAGGATGACCTAGTCTACTATGCCACTTTGATGATGAAGGCTTGACAGCAACGAAAGCCTGTTTATTTGATGGTGTTGATGAAGATATGAGCAGGTAGAAACCTCCCACACATTTGCCCCTAAGAAGAATTCTCCTCATGTCCAAGTCCTTTACCAAAAAGAAATATGGATATAATTCAATGAGAACACGATTACCAAGGGTAAATCTATGAACAGAAAGGAGATTCCTTGATGTTGTGGGCACATATAAAACTCTTTTAAGATGCAAGTTTTTCATGGGGGTTTTGACAATTGAACTACCAACATGAGTGATTTTCATACCAGAACGCTTACAGTATGCACTTGGTCATGTCCACGATACTTGTCTCTGATCGTTAGCTTGTCGAGCTCCCCTGTGATGTGATTTGTTGCGCCGGTGTCCGCATACCAATTCGTGTCGACCCCATAAGAGTCGGTGACCATGTTGGCCCCCTTCTCCTCATGTTCATATTCATCATCATATCGATGCCAACAATCACGAGCATCTCCAGGATGATGCTTGTAACAAATCTGACACTCTGGATAGTCTCGAGCTTGCTGCTGACGTTGTTGCTCTGGGTGACCGCGGCCACCTCCTCCATCGCCATTTCCGCCCGATGGAGTTGGGGAGGGGCGCCTGCCTTGGCCGCGCCCCCTGCTGTTGCTGCGCCCGCGGCCTCTGCTGTAGCCGTGCCCGCGCCCCCTGTAGGCTAGGTTTGCTGAAGTCTTGAAGCCCGCATCAGGTTCGTCGCCGAGCATCTCCACGCGCTGATCAAAGGTTGCAATCTGAGCAAATAGATCGTCTATTGAGATTTGGTTCTTTACTGCTCCGATGACTGCCACAACAGGGTCATAGTCTCTATCGAGGTCGGCAAGAACGTAGTCCACCATTTCTGGATCCGAGACGGGACGACCTGCCACTGCGAGCTCATCCCCCAGGTTCTTCATCCTGGAGATGTAGGTGTTGCTGGACATGGAGCCTTTCTTTGTGTTGGTGATGGCAATCTGCAGGTTGGTGATGCGTGATTGTGATTGTGAGGCGAACAGGGTGGTGATGGCAGTCCAAAGCTCGAACGTTGTCTCCTTGCTCGCAACTTGGGTGAGGATCTCCATTGACAGAGAGTTTAGGAGGTGGCTTGAGGCTTGCTGGTCCTTCGATATCCACTGTGCGTACAGAGAATTGGGTTCTGTGGCGGTCGTTTTGTCCGCCTGCTGCTGCTGCACTGTCTTCGGTGGCGTTGCATCTGATCCATCCAGGAGGCCGGTGACCTGCGCTCCTCGCAAACCCCGCATAACCTGTGCCTTCCATAGGATGAAATTGGTCCCAGTGAGCTTCTTAGATGGGAGAGCACCAATGTTGAGGGAGACGGTGGATGAGGACGACATGGCAACGGTAGTTGAGGAAGGTAGTCGAGGAAGGTGGCGGCGAGGGTAGTCGAGGAAGGAGGCTGCTAGCTAGATCAATGGGAAGAGGATGGCTCTGTATACCATATTAGATGGAAGCGCTCCTACTCTCCGTAGAGAGCCACGTGGGTTATATTGATCGAGGGCAAGAAGAGCCCTTGTCGTGGCTTACAAGTCATACCCGATCGCTAGGATTCAGGTTGTTACAAGGAGATAGAGTTTGGAGTTGTTACGGGAGAGAATAAGATAAACAGTTGAGATTACATCATATCTCTAATTCTAACATTATGGAGTTGGAATTCTTCATTGGCACTAAAGTGAAGATAGTATGGTTCGAGAATCTTCTCTTCTAAGGGGTTATCCTTGGCCTAAGTCCGTTCATCGCTCATGGCTTCTCATATTTTTGAATTGGCGACACAAGGGGCTCTCCGAAAGCTTTATGGTACAAATTTGTGCAGATCTATGAGTGGCGATGTTGTTGCCCATGTCTAATTGCAGTGTCTTCGTCGAAGGTTTGGTAGAATTTATCTTGGAAAAATGGTTACCACCGAGAAGATTTGTCTAAGAGAACTCAATGTAATTCTTAGTAATGGAAGTTATTTTGTAGGGTTTTTTTAGATATTTTACCCAAAGCAATGTACCAATAATGGTTGTCATGGTTAAATAAAGTTACGTGTATTTCTCAAAAAATATTGAGAAACAAAATTCCTCCTTAGTTTTATTTTCAAAATGTAATAATTTGCTACCTTGAATAGCCTACACATTACATCTTTTAGCTTTTTATATGCCTATTCCTCTTCAGAGTATCATAGTGGTGATCAAGATGGGAGAAAACCTAGGAGTCCTACTCCGGGGCCATGCATGCGCGGACGCGTGGGCTGCTAGACAGGAAAGAGAGATCGAAGCATACACTTAACAGACAATGCAAGGAGGAGGACGTGAAAGACAAGATTGATGAGTTTATCAAGTCAAGAAACGAGTTGTTGAAAAAGAAAAAATAGGAGAAGGTGAAGTTGCAGGAGAGGAGGCTACAAGAGAAGATGGCATGGTGGGAACAATTAACGAAAGTAAAATGCACAAAAAGAGATGGAGGCGCATATAATTCAATTTCAGAAGAATTGATTGATACAATAAAATATGGAGAACTAGTTCATGATGTTAGATCCAAATGCCACGCACAAAACATCAAGAACATTTTAATTGGCGAGGCATAGTGGATATCCTGGCTTGTAGGATGCCATGGAGCGACCAACACAGAGGATGGGGCAATGCGTACATGAGAGCAGGTAGTGATGCCAACATGTGCTTTGTGCATGTCGGTTGGATGTGTGCGTGATGGTTCATCTTTTACTCACCCATTTTGGAGCCAATGCCAATTGCTTTTGGTTGCACTTCATATTTAAAATTTGAATCTGGAAAATATGGTTTCATTTCAACGACGAAAGGTTAAATATATAAGAGATTAAGTTTGCACAAAGGCTCGGCAACATGCAAAAAAGTATGAAGGTTGCACAGATACAACGATTTTTTTTTTTCATCATCAGATATGGCGACTCCTAATTTGTATAGAGCCCGACTATCTTTAAAAATTTATGAAAGTATTTTAGAAAATGTTTCATAAACAATACTCAGCTGCCATTAGGAGTCGGTGGTACGCGCGGGCATGGGTTTATGAAACATTTTCTAAATATGAAGTACCGTATGCGTACTATCTCGGCGGTGGTACGCGCGGGCATGGGTTTCCCCCCGACACATTTGACAAGCCATGTGCGCATCCGAGGTGCTGCTAGCTAGGAGCGCACCGCCAGTGATCACGTCAGACGCTAGCTAGCAGCTGCAGGCGGCGGGGTCCAAAGAAATCAATCACCTCATCAGGCAACTTTGCCGATCGAGTCCCTTCGCTACGCCTTTGCCGTGGACGCAGCTGCCATTCCCTCCCTCGCATGCTAAATTTGCTAATCGATGGAGGCAGAGTGCGCCGGGCCTCGTCACACCGAGTGCGGAAGTTCATCCCCACCTGGATCCATCCATCCCCTCCATACTAGTATTACTACCAGCACCGCACATGCGTGCACTGCATCTGTATCACGCACGGAACGGGAGCGAGCGAGCACACTCACGGCGATCATCATGGGTGGGAATGGAGGTGGTCCATGTACGCACGCACGAGCCAGCTAGTCGTCCGATCCACAGTCGCATCCATGCAACAAGCCGACGACACGGTGGTGCATCATTGCCTCCACCTACCGTCGAGCGCTGCGGGACGCAACAAACAAATGCGACGTGTGGACTTGGAAGGGGCCAAGCCACTCTCCACGGTACTAGGTTCCGGCGGTACAGTTTTCTTCTTCTTTTTTTCACTCTGAACAAAAGCGCGTGTTCTTTTCACGCATCACCATGCACGTTCTGCAATGTACTACTCCCGTCTGTTTTTTTTTCTACACTAGTGTAGTGTAGTGTAAAAAAAAAACTAGTGTAGTGCACGGAGTATAAGACGGAGTAATAGTATTTGTTTTGAAAGAAAAATTGGTAACCTAGATGACCCCGCTGTCCAGCTACGTTGCTACCAGTAGGTCAAAACTTCAAATGACACGAGTTTACATTTTTCTTGGGTAACAAGAGCAATGAAGACTGGCCCAAGTAGTCGGGCTTGTGTCGGTAACAAAGAAAATATCTACCCGGGGTCTCGGGCTGGGCTCACTGACCGGCTCAGGAGCATTAACAAACCGAACTGGCATGAGCACATGAACACACCTAGAAATCCCTGTTGATGACCTGCCAATGTGGGACACAATTGCCCCCTTGCTCAGTGCTTACGATAAAATAAATTAATCAGATGATGCCCTTCAAAAAATGTAAGGGAAAGGCCTTTTCATTTTGCGGGAAAAAGGCAAAGGCCTTTTTTACTACAGAATTTTTAAAAGTAATTTCGGAGGATTCAAATCCTTATGATTTTTTTTCTAGGTGTGTATTTTGATTAGTAGAAATTGCAAAACATAAAAATCCATTTGTACTTCAGACTGCATTTCCCATCAAGCCCAACAAATCATGTGTTTCTGTTTACACAATCAAGTGTACATGACACTCTCATCCGTGAATTTTTTTTTTGCATTCCTATATTTCAACTCTTGCGAATGACAGGGACCCTAGTTGACGCTGGTGCTTCTCACAAGGTGCCCGGGCTTTAAACAAATCGAATCAGCGTGTATCACTAGGCCAGATCGGGCAACTGCACTGCACAGAATGCAAGAGATACAACTTGCTACCAAACACTTATACTCCTCTGATGATAGAAAATATATCAGTCATATGATAAATTCAGTGACATGTCGACCACAATAGCACTACAATAATCACCGACTGCTAGCAGTACATACTACTACGTACGTCTACCCAAAAACAACAGCTCGATATACCTAAAAACAACAGCTCGGTAATAATAATTAGTACACCAACCATCTTTTATTTCAAACGAAATTAGGAAAAAGAATAGGCAGCAAGATCGATCGACAAAAATGGAACAAATATATTGTTCGAGAAATGCTTCCTCCCCATGCCCACTGCCACCTCCACTAATTATAGTACGTACTCATTCATTCGTGCTACCGCCAGGAAAGGAAATGCCATCATACTACCGCGAGGAGGCCCATCAACGCGAGCACGAGGAGTGCCGGCGCCGACACGCCGGCCGCGGCCGCGCCCGACGGGGACTTGCCGGCGGAAGGCGCCGTGGTCGCCGCCGCGCCGCCGTCGCTGCCGGCCGATCCGGACGGGCCGCCGGCCATGGGGGCGGGCGCCGGCGAAGGCGAGGTCGCGGAGGCCGCTTTGCCCGAGAGGACGAGCTTGGACTTGGAGGCGAGGTTGCCGGCGGCGAAGGCGTGCTTGTCGGGGGCCCCGGCGGTGACGGAGGTGCCGACCTGCCATATGTGGTTCACGGCCTTCATCCCGCCGTGCAGCTGCAGCTTGCCGTAGAGCCGGATCTTGCCGGCGCTGCCGGAGTCGGCGGCGAGGTCGGTGGCCGGGAACGCGATGGGCGTGGAGGCCTTGCCGAGCGGCACGTAGCCGGTGATGTTGTAGGTCCTGACGGTGGGCGCGGCGGAGCCGGAGCCCTTGAGCGCCACGAGCGCCTGCGCGCCGGCCATGCCCTCGCCGGTGGGGTTCAGCGCCCAGGCCACCCACCCGTTGGCCCCCGCCGGCGCCGCCACGAAGGCCAGCGAGAGCGACGACTTGGCCTCGTCGTAGGTCCAGTGCAGCGCGGCGCCCAGCTGCGGGAGGTCCTCGCACTTGGCGTACGTCTTCCCCGCCGGGAACTTCTCGGCCGCGCAGGCGCCGGCGCCGGCCGCGGACGCCGCGCGCGTGGATGCCAGGAGGAGCAGGAGCAGCGCGACGCGGCGCGGCATCGTGGAGGAGGCCATACGCCGCTGGATTCGGGGTGTCGCTGGTGAGTGAGGCCTTGGAGCGTGCGAGTGCTGGGAGTGTCAGTGAGGGGTGAGGACGGGGGAGGGTGAGGGGTTTTATAAGAGGGGAGGTGGGGCTGTGTGTAATTTTCGAAGATTTTAGGTGGGTTTGTGTTTAAATGTGTGCTTTCTCTCGTTGCTTAGGTCTGGATTTGGTTAGGTGTAATGACTAATGACACCTTTCTAGGTCAGTGTAATGACATGTCGGCGATAAAAATATAAGAAATGGGTTGAAATGAGTTGTGGCTCCTCCGAGTTTGGTGTGCGTGTGCTGGCCACGGATGTCCGGGGTTTCAAACGGAATCCATCAATCAAAGCCTGAGATGGTGAGTGGTGAACTTGTCCAGCTCGAAATTTCTGAAGACGTTATGATTTTACTCCCAGCTCGGAGTATTAGGCATGGTCTGTACTTTGTGCCACCGATAACTCGCCACTCACTCACTTTGAAGCCAGATAATGGAGTAAATTGCACAGAAGTATCATAATTGGGGCATTGAAAGCAGATTGGTATCAAGTTTGATAATTTTTACGTGTCAGTACTAAGTCTGGGGCTAGACGTTACAAAAAGGTCTAAATCGCGTATAAACGCGTATTGACGGTGTATCTGACCGGCGGGGCCCGCGTGTCAGCTGCCGATGTGGCATTCTTTTTGCAGAAAGCCCCTTGCTTCGCCGGCGCTACTGTTCATCGTCTTCACGCACGGCGGCGCCTGATCTAGATCGAGGGAAGGAGCCCCTCGAGCCCGAGCTCCTTCGCCTCCCATAACCGCCGCCCCGCCCTGGCCTCCACCTCGCCTCGCGTGCTTGCAGCCGAAGCAGGGGAGGCAGCGGGACTTGGCGCAACTCCGGCGGCAGGGCGCGTGAACCGACGGATCTGGACGGCGACTCACGCGGCGGAGGGCAAGAGGGGCGGTGAAAGGATCGATATGGTTGACTAGAGGGGGGGTGAATAGACAACTACATATTTTTAGCTTTTCTTTACCAAATTAAACTTTGCATCAAAGTAGGTTGTCTAGATGTGCAACTAGATGAGCAACCTATATGATGCAATAACAACAAGCGTACAAGCACGCAAAGGAAGAAACACTGAAGAGCTTGCACAAGTAAAGGTAAGAGATAACCAAGAGTGGATCCGGTGAAGACGAGGATGTGTTACCGAAGTTCCTTCCTTTTGTAGGGAAGTACGTCTCCGTTGGAGCGGTGTGGAGGCACAATGCTCCCCAAGAAGCCACTAGGGCCACCGTATTCTCCTCACGCCCTCACACAATGCGAGATGCCGTGATTCCACTATTGGTGCCCTTGAAGGCGGCGACCGAACCTTTACAAACAAGGTTGGGGCAATCTCCACAACTTAATCGGAGGCTCCCAACAAGACCACGAAGCTTCACCACAATGGAATATGGCTCCGAGGTGACCTCAACCGTCTAGGGTGCTCAAACACCCAAGAGTAACAAGATCCGCTAGGGATGAGTGGAGGAATCGAAGATCCCTTGGTGGAAGTGTAGATCGGAACCTTCTCAACCACTCCCGAGCAAATCAACAAGTTTGATTGGCTAGAGAGATAGATCGGGCGAAAATGGAGCTTGGAGTATTTAATGGAGCTTGAGCAATAAATGGAGCTTGGGGGAGGAAGAGGTAGGTGAGAAGGAAGAAGGGGACTCCCTTTTATAGTGGGGGCAACAATCCCGTTGCCCCCCACCAACCAGCCCCGCACAGGGCGGTACTACCGCTGAGAGGGGGGCGGTACTACCGCCAGGACAACGGTACTGCGCGCCAGCCAGCGGTACTGCCGCGTTGAGGAGACCAGTAGGGAACGGACCTAAATGCGGTATTGCCGCGGTGGTAGGGCGGTACTACTGCTCCTGGAACGGTACTACCGCCACTACAACCATGACTAGTGACGTACAACCCGACACGAGAAAAAGACCTCTTGAATCGAGGCGGTAGGAGCCAGACTGCCCAGCAGTACTATGGCAGTGGGGTCAAGGGCGGTAGTACCGCTGTGGAGCGGTACTGCCACTTGTGACCCTTCGGCCGTAGTACCGCAGGCAGTGCGGTACTACCGCTGGGGCGCGAGAGAGAGAAGAAATCTCTCAAAGATGCTGAGGACAAGGCGGAGGTGCCAGGCCCCCAGCGGTACTACTGCTGTGGAGCCACGGGTGGTACTACCGCTGCGGAGCGGTACTGCCGCTTGTGGCTCCTTAGCGGTACTACCGCTGGGTGCGCGGTACTACCGCTTTGACCCAGACAGGACAATGAAGAAAGAGGAGAGATCTCTTCAATGGAGGAAATGCTCGGAGGGTGAGAAGCTGATGTGTACGTGATGATTCCACCCATGCAGTACCCCAGCGGACCCCCTCTTGATAGTACGGTGCCCTTTACGCAACTAGTCCACCGAGAAAGAAACGAAAGAGTTACACCGTATTGAAATACACTATGAGGGGAAGAAAGCGTCTTGTGGCAGGGGAGAATCTGTGAATTATTCAAAGCACAAGATTAGTCCACAAACATGTTGTCATCAATCACCAAAACTATCTTGAGAGAGATATGCCGTAACAATCTCCCCCTTTTTGGTGGATTGATGACAACAAGGGATTTGCGCAAGGAAAAGAAATAAAATGAAGAAAGCTAAGAACTACAAAATATAGACGGGCTCCCTCAGAATGTGTGCATCAAGAGATGGCACGACACACACATTCGGATCAACACTCCGCCTATATTTTATAGTCCAACAATACTAAGCACAAGATATATGAGAGAAGTGAATAAACAGGACAAGCATGCATCTCACAATAAACTACAGTACTCTGAAATGACATAAGTAACAAGGTAGCGATAGGGAGCATATGTCTCACACCATATGACTAGAACTTAGGTCTCACACCAAACCAAACCAAAGAAGGACACCGAGAGAACAAGAAGGACACCGAGAGAACACACAAGAAACCACAAGACGACTCAAAGCACGACACAAGAAGCAAATCCCTACACTCTCTCCCCCTTTGGAAGTGAGACACCAAGAAGGGCATAGAGTGACACTACGACTCCAGGTGATGGGAGGAGGAAGATCTCGAACATCACATCTCTGCATCTTCATCGTGGGTCGAAAACTGCTCGGCATCGGAGTCGGTCCAGTGGCAATTCTGATGAATCCAGTCCTCCTCTTCAGTGATCTGACCCTCAGACCCACTGGCAACTGTTGCTCCCATCTGACGCATGAGCTCCTTGTGGCGTGTCCTGACATGCTTTTCCGCCACATGAGTCATGTACTGACCATGAGACTCCATGCAGAAATGCTTCTTCATCTTGCGCTTAAGCTTTTGTGCCCACGACGGTTCTGCACTAGAGGGGCCAAAGTTCTCCTCATGAGCATCAGTAGTAGCCTCACCCTCGGTCCCCATGGCAGCAGCAACAGCAGCAGACGGACCCCCTATGGCAGCAGTAGCAGATGGACCCCCTGTGTGAGGCGCTGTCCAGTTGTCCTTCTTCCTCAGACGCTTGATCTCATGAGAAACCAAGTCTCCAGTCTCTAGCAGCACTCTAGGATAAGTATGTGCCCAGGCCCTCCCAATGAGCCCCATGATGAATGGACCATAGATAGGACACTTGCGCTCAGACACGGCAGATACAAGTTCAGACCACATGACATGAGAGATATCCAGGCTCTCTCCAGTGCTTGCTTCCTTCTCATGTTGACAGAAAAGGAGCATGTCCATGAGGTAAGAGTGGACCATATCCAGATTCCCGATCCGAGGGAAGAGAGTCTCACAGAATATGCGATGAAGAATGTCTAGATACGGAGACAGCTCATAGGTCTTCTTCTCAGTTACTGGGTGAACCTTCACAGTGCAGTAGGGCCAAAGGGCTTGCTTGTGGGTGGACGTAGCATTGCGGTGAGGGCGGAACCCGACAGGAGTCTCAAGCCCGGTATCCACCACATCAAGTAACTCCATGAAACCCTTCCACTTGACAGAAAGCAACTTGCCATTGGTCATCCATGTCAGAGTCCTGTCGACATCCGTCCCAAGATGGACGGCGGCATAGAATTGAGCCACCAAATCCGCATCCAAATCCTTATTGAATTGCATGATCCTGAGAATGTTCAGCTGAGTGCACATCTGAAGAGCTTCTCCAAAGTACTCTGGGTCCTTCTCCATAGCATCAGTGTCAATGGAGCGAACATCAACAAAAAGATTCTTCTTGGCCTTGATCACATCAAAGTAGATGGAAAACTGAAAACGGTTCCAGAACGGGCGGTTGACCAAAGTGGGTTCTTGGTCCACCGCATAGGGGTTGCGGCGACGCTTCTCCCAAAACTCCTTGTTGGTCATCTCAGTCATAGTCTTCCCTTTTGGCTTGTTGGCAGCTCGCTTCGATTGCTGAGGAGGTGGAGGAACACTTGCAGATGCACTTGCTGGAGGCGGTTGGGTGCTCGAGGAACCACCGGCTGGCTCTGAGGTGCGGTAGCGTTTTGATGTGGCACGCCCGGGGTTGATACGGCGACCTTGCTGCTCGGAAAGGTCATCACCTGGAGCCAAACACAAGAACACGCAAAACAACCAGAAAGAACGAGCATAAGCCAACAAACTCAACAAAAAGATCAAGGTAAGGCAGGAAAATGATGGAAATTGGCATGCAGCGGTAGTACCGTGACCTGCCCGCGGTAGTACCGCCCCAAGCGGTAGTACTGATGAAGCTATGTACCTAGGGTAGGGTCATGGGCCTGTCCTAACTGCTCTACCCAAGGACATCTCTAGAAGAAACCACCTTTCAATAGACTTGGAGGTGTTCCACTCGACAGACTCGAAGACGCT
Source organism: Triticum urartu (assembly GCF_003073215.2). Classification (NCBI taxonomy): domain Eukaryota; kingdom Viridiplantae; phylum Streptophyta; class Magnoliopsida; order Poales; family Poaceae; genus Triticum; species Triticum urartu. The sequence continues at coordinate 244,584,043 of NC_053028.1, read as the reverse complement.
CGACCAAGAAACAATCACTCGACCAAGATCCAACCACTCGACGGCCAAGAGACCTGAAGTCACTCCGCACGCTAACGGTCAGTCATTAAGTAGCTTTTATGGTCATCATAGCACTTTATTACTAGCGTTACCAGTAACGCTCTGCCTTAATGTACATTGAACCCTTTGTAACGTGGGCTAGCCGGGGTCCTGGCGCACTCTATATAAGCCACCCCCTCCTCCGAGACAAGGGTTCGCACCTCTGTAACCCATATTCATATAATTCAGTCGACCGTCTCCGGGCTCCGAGACGTAGGGCTATTACTTCCTCCGAGAAGGGCCTGAACTCGTAAACCTTGCGTGCTTACAACTTCCCCACAGCTAAAATCTTGCCTCTCCATACTTACCCCCCTACACTACTGTCAGACTTAGAACCACGACAGTTGGCGCCCACCTTGGGGCAGGTGTTTTAGCGTTTGTTGGAGAAGTTGTGACTTTTTCCGACCCGAATCATCATGGTTTTCGGCGGAGTTTCGGTGGAGGGCCGCGAGATCCGTCTCGGCGCGCTCACGTTCATCGTCGACGACTCTGCTTGGCTCCAGGAGGCTCCGCTCGACGTGGACGCACTCCCTGCTCGCGGGGCAACGCACTTTAGCGCATGCGTCCGCGGCGTTCTCCTGCGGCAACCGTCGACCCCCTATCGGTCGGCTCCTGTGTTGTCCTCACTCCCCGTTTCCCGCCGGCGCAAGCGTTCTGGTCGGTCGAGACTTCAGCGGTGGGTGAGGCACGCGGTGGCGCGTCAGTCGGCCACCCCCCAGGTCACGGCGATCGAGCCCGACGAATCCCTCTACGGCCTGTTCGACCTATCGACTGGCTCCGCAGAGACCGCATCCGAGTGCGACAGCAGCGATCCGGCGGCGGAGGTTCTGATGGTCGATGGACCGCCCAGTCCTCCCGGTTTTCCCCGTACCGACGGAGGCGCGGGTGGAGGCGACCCGTCGCGTCTCCATGAGGAGTATCTTCCCGAGCCTCTCACATCGCTGTAGAGAGAAGAACTTCGCCGCCGGAACATGGATGCACTGTACACTCCTATCGTTGGAGAGACCCCCGAGGCTCGCGCCTTGGAGGACGCGCGCCTGGCAAACTTAGCCGAGCGCACTCGACTGGAGAACCTCTAGCGAGCACTCGACGAGCATGCGCGACAACGGATTTCCGAATCCAGTCGACGTCAGCTCTTCCCGCCCCCGCAGGTATATCGAACTCTGATTCAGAATTTAGCAGCTGCAGCTCGCATAGCAGAGTCGATTCAGCCTTCCCAGTCGGAGGCTGGCAGAGGCTTGCTGCAGATCAGAGCGTTACTCCGGGCAGCAGGAGATCAGAATTCCGCTGTTTCTCAGTCGTGGAACAGGATTCACAGCAGATCCGTTGCCGCGGACACAGTCCAGTCGGCTCACAGCCCGAGATCGCCTCCGAGGCGTGAGGGACGTGGTGACCGGTGAGACCAGTATGGGAACCATGAGCAGTATGATCACCGAGTCGATCGTGACGGTCGACGTCGAGTGCCCACGCCTCCCCCGAGGAGCGGGTCGTATGTGCCTCGCCAGCAGGATGACAGGCGCCCTCATAGTGGTGGGCGAAGGATTCCAGTCGACCCCAGAGGGCCAGGCTTTGACGCGAGATCCATTCTCGTCCAAGTTTTGGTCGACAGGAACAGGGCTCACCGAGAAGGTCACGACAGAGATGCACCTACCAGCAGCAGAGTGCATATTTCGGGGCCAGAATGCTTTAGTAGGGCCATCAGGGCCGCTGTGATTCCTCCCAACTTCAGGTTGGCGACTGGAGTCAGTAAGTTCACTGGCGAGTCCAAGACCGATACTTGGCTTGAAGATTACCGAGTGGCCTCCAGATCGGCGGCGGCAATGATGAAGTGGCCATGAAGCACCTCCCTCTCATGTTGGAGGGCTCGGCCAGAGCGTGGCTGAACCAGATAGCACCTAGCAGCATTTACACTTGGGAGGATCTCTCCCGAGTGTTTGTCACCACATTTGAAGGTACGTGCAAGCGGCCGGCAGGACTGACGGAACTGCGGTCTTGTGTACAGAAGCCAAATGAAACTTTGAGGGATTACATCCAGAGGTGGATCACGTTACATCACTCGGTGGAAAATGTGCCTGACCACCAAGCAGTTTGTGCCTTCAAGAAAGGCGTCAAGTACAGAGAACTGAATTTGAAATTCGGTCGAAATGGGGATATGTCCCTGAATCGGATGATGGAGATTGCCACCAAGTACGCTAATGGCGAAGATGAAGATCGGCTCAGGAGTGGAAAACTCAAGTCAGTCGCCCAAGAACCCAGGGGCAATTCCAATCGGAAACAGAAGCGGAAAGCCGAGCCAGCGGCTCCCGGGGAAGCCTTGGCTTTAACCCAAGGAAAGTTTAAAGGGAAACCTAAAGGGCCTTGGAACCCTAAAAAGGTTAAAGACCAGGACGGAAATGATGTGTTGGACTTGCCATGCCTCGTCCACACAAAGAAAGATGAAGAGGGTAATTTCATTTACCCGAAACATACCACTCGACAGTGTCGACTCTTGATCCAGCAGTTCCAGGGCAAGCAGCCCAAAGATAAAGAAAATGAGTCAAACAAAATTGAGGACAAAGAAGATAGCAACGATGGATACCCCCAAGTCAATTCCACCCTGATGATTTTTGCTGATGTTGAGAGCAAAAGTCGACTGAAAGTCATCAACCGAGAGGTGAATATGGTTGCTCCGGCAACACCAAGTTATTTGAAATGGTCTCAGACTGCCATCACGTTCGACCAGTCCGATCACCCAACGCATATTGCCACCCCTGGGAGGCAAGCTCTGGTGGTCGACCCAGTGGTTGAAGGCACTCGACTGACCAAAGTCTTGATGGATGTGGCAGTGGTTTGAACATATTATATGCTGAGACGTTGAAAGGGATGGGCACTCCGATGTCCAGACTCAGTGCCAGCAACATGAGTTTCCATGGAGTCATTCCTGGGAAGAAGGCTGAATCACTCGGCCAGATTGCTCTTGATGTGGTTTTCGGTGATTCCAAGAATTACCGCAAGGAAAAGTTGACATTTGAAGTTGTAGACTTCCAGAGTGCCTACCACGCTATTTTGGGCAGGCCGGCTTATGCACGCTTCATGGCCCGACCATGTTATGTGTATCTCAAATTGAAGATGCCTGGCCCCAAAGGTGTGATCACTATTATGGGCAATCGGAAACAAGCGGAAGAATGTTTTCAGAAAGGTTCGAAGATCGCTGATGCTCAGATGGCAGTGGCGGAGTTGCAGGAATACCAGAAGACTGCAGACCCGAGTGATTTGTTGCGAGCCAAGAAGCCCGCCACAGAATCGGCTTTTCAGTCGACTGGCGATACGAAGACAACTCACATCCACCCGACCGATCCCGGCGCTGCTCCGACTCATATCTCGACAACACTCGACTCCAAATAGGAAGAAGCGCTCATCCAGTTCCTCCGTGAGAACTGGGACATTTTCGCATGGAAGCCTTCTGACATGCCAGGTGTTCCCAGGGAGCTGGCTGAGCATCGCCTGAGAGTCGACTCAAAAATAAAACCTGTCAAGGAACATCTCCGACGGTCCGCCGTCCAGAAGAGAAAGGCCATTGGCGAAGAGGTAGCTCGGCTCTTAGCGGCAGAGTTCATCCGAGAAATCTACCACTTCGAGTGGCTCGCCAATGTTGTCATGGTCCCCAAGAAGGACAAGTCACTTCGCATGTGCATTGACTTTAAACATATCAATCGGGCCTGCCCGAAAGACCATTTTACTCTCCCCCACATCGACCAGATAGTCGACTCGACTGCGGGATGTGAGCGACTGTCTTTCTTAGACGCCTATTCCGGTTACCATCAGATCCGTCTGTATGGACCTGACGAGATCAAAACAGCTTTCATCACTCCATTCGGGTGCTTTTGTTATGTTACCATGCCATTCGGCCTCAAGAATGCCGGAGCCACATTCATGAGGGTGATTCAGAAGTGTTTGCTCACCCAAATCAGTCGAAATGTGGAGGCGTACATGGATGATATTGTGGTCAAGTCACGGAAGGGTTCCGACCTGCTGACTGACCTTGTTGAAACCTTTGCCAACCTCAGAAGGTTTGATATCAAGCTTAATCCATCAAAATGCACATTCGGGGTTCCTGGCGGAAAGTTACTCGGTTTTCTCGTTTCTGAACGGGGAATCGATGCCAACCCAGAAAAAGTTGGTACTATACTCCGAATGAAAAGTCCTGTGTGAGTGCACGATGTTCAGAAGCTTACTGGTTGCTTGGCCGCCCTAAGTCGATTCATATCTCGTCTCGGTGAAAAGGCATTACCTATTTACCGATTGATGAAGAAATCTGACAAGTTCGAGTGGACTCCTGAAGCTGACGCAGCGTTCGCAGAACTCAAAGCTCTGCTCTCCACCCAGCTGGTGCTTGCTGCCCCAATCAGCAAGGAGCCTTTGCTGCTTTACATTGCAGCCACAGGACAAGTCGTCAGTACGGTACTCACGGTCGAGCGGGAAGAAGAAGGGAAAACCTTCAAAGTTCAGCACCCAGTGTATTATATTTCTGAAGTCTTGACCCCATCGAAGAAAAGATATCCTCATTATCAGAAGCTCGTATATGGGATTTATATGACCACAAAGAAAGTTTCCCACTACTTCCCTGATCATTCCATTACAGTCGTCAGCGATGCTCCGTTGTCAGAGATCTTGCATAACAGGGACACAACTGGTCGAGTGGCAAAATGGGCGATTGAACTCCTTCCTCTAGATATCAAGTTTGAGGCAAAGAAAGCTATCAAGTCCCAGGCAATCGAGGATTTCGTCGCCGAGTGGATTGAACAGCAACTGCCGACTCAGGTCCACTCGGAGCATTGGACCATGTTCTTTGACAGTTCCAAGATGATAAATGGTTCCGGAGCCGGAGTGGTGTTGGTCTCTCCCAGAGAAGATAAACTCAGATATGTTCTTCAAATCCACTTTGATTCCTCTAACAACGAGGCAGAATACGAAGCACTTTTATATGGGTTGCGCATGGCCATTTCACTCGGCATCCGTAGCCTCATGGTCTATGGCGACTCAGATTTGGTGATCAATCAAGTGATGAAGGAATGGGATGTCAGAAGTCCAGCCATGACTGGTTATTGCAATGCAGTGAGAAAACTGGAGAAGAAATTCGAGGGGTTAGAGCTTCATCACATACCCCGACTGAAAAATCAAGCAGCTGATGATCTGGTAAAAATAGGTTCCAAAAGAGAAGCCATTCCTAGCAATGTGTTTCTGGAACACATCCACACACCATCAGTCCAGGAGGATCCCTTCACTGAAGAGGCCCCGCAGCCAAAAAGTGCCACGGATCCGACTGAAGTCAAAGTGCCAGCTGTGGTCGACTTGATCATGGAAGTCCTGGTTATCACTCCCGTCTGGACAGAACCGTACATCATGTACATTCTAAGGAAAGAACTCCCAGAAGATGAAGAAGAAGCTCGACAGATCGTCCGTCGATCCAAAGCCTTTACAGTCATAAAGGGACAGTTATATAGAGAAAGTGCGACTGGGGTCGGCCAGAAGTGTATTACACCAGAAGAAGGTCAGATGATCCTTAACGATATCCACTCGGGGACCTGTGGCCATCATGCGTCCTCTCAGACCATAGTGGCTAAAGCATACCGAGTGGGGTTCTACTGGCCAAGAGCCAATGAGATGGCCAAAGAGATAGTCGACAAATGTGAAGGATGTCAGTATTACTCCAACATGCCACACAAGCCCGCGTCGGCCCTGAAAACCATTCCACTCGTCTGGCCCTTCGCTGTTTGGGGTTGGACATGGTTGGACCACTGAGAACAGGTAGGAGCGCTTCACTCATGTGCTGGTAGCAGTCGACAAGTTCACCAAATGGATTGAGGCCAAGCCTATCAAGAATCTTGATGCTTGCACCGCTATCAGTTTCATCAGAGAGTTGATATTCAGATATGGAGTTCCGCACAGCATCATCACCGACAACGGGTCAAACTTCGATTCCGACAAATTCAGGGCCTTTTGCGCCTCTCAGGGCACTCGGGTCGACTATGATTCGGTCGCTCACCCTCAGTCGAATGGGCAAGCAGAAAGGGCAAACGACCTAATTCTCAAAGGACTGAAACCCCGATTGATGCGCGATCTCAAGCACGCAGCAGGTGCATGGTTCGACGAGCTTCCATCAGTCCTTTGGGGATTGAGGACAACCCCGAATCGATCGACCGGAAGAACCCCATTCTTTCTGGTCTATGGAGCCGAGGCAGTCTTACCGAGTGACCTGCTTCACAACGCTCCCAGAGTCGAGCTCTACTCAGAAGATGAAGCAGAACAAGCCCGGCAGGACGCAGTCGACCTCCTAGAAGAAGAAAGAGAAATGGCCTTGATTCGATCGACCATCTATCAGCAAGACTTGCGTCGATTCCATGCCAGAAACATGAAGAGCCGAGCCTTCCAAGAAGGAGACTTAGTCCTTCGAGTGGATCAGCAGAAACCACACAAGCTCGCTCCTACTTGGGAAGGCCCCTTCATAGTCACCAGAGTCCTCCACAATGGAGCATACCACCTCTACAATGTCGATCGCTAGATTGATGAGCCACGAGCCTGGAATGCGGAGCTACTCCGCCCCTTTTATACTTAAATTCTCACTCGGATGAGATGTAATAAGAAAAACTCATGTAGTTTATTTATCAAAGACAAGAGTGTTATAATTTTCCCAGTGATTATTATTGTTTTTTGTTTGCGTAAGAAATCCCCCAGTGGGTGGCTTAGCTGCGAATCCGCTTCACCTAAGTTTGTAAAAACAATTTCCTACCAAGTGGCGAGCCAGCCTCCCACTCGGGGGCTTAACTGCGAATCCGTTTCGCCTAAGTTTGAAAAAATCCTACCGAGTGGAGAGCAATCCTCCCACTCGGGGGCTTAGCTGCAGTCGAGTACTCGCCTAAGTTCTCTCACTTAGAGACTTAGCTGCAGTCTGGCACTCGCCTAAGTTTGAAAAAAATCCTACCGAGTAGAGAGCAATCCTCCCACTCGGGGGCTTAGCTGCAGTCCAGTACTCGCCTAAGTTCTCTCACTTAGAGACTTAGCTGCAGTCTGGCACTCGCCTAAGTTTGAAAAAATCCTACCGAGTGGAGAGCAATCCTCCCACTCGGGGGCTTAGCTGCAGTCCAGCACTCGCCTAAGTTCTCTCACTTAGAGACTTAGCTGCAGTCCGGCACTCGCCTAAGTTTGAAAAAATCCTACCGAGCAGAGAGCAATCCTCCCACTCAGGGGCTTAGCTACAGTCCAGTACTCGCCTAAGTTCTCTCATTTAGAGACTTAGCTGCAGTCCGGCACTCTCCTAAGTTTGAAAAAATCCTACCGAGTGGAGAGCAATCCTCCCATTCGGGGGCTTAGCTGCAGTCCAGCACTCGCCTAAGTTCTCTCACTTAGAGACTTAGCTGCAGTCCGGCACTCGCCTAAGTTTGAAAAAATCCTACCGAGTGGAGAGCAATCCTCCCACTCGGAGGCTTAGCTGCGGTCCAATACTCGCCTAAGTACGAAACACATCTCATTCCTCAAGGACGACGAGGGGCAGGTCGACTGCCACCTTCTCCTGGGGAGCTTCGCCACAAATACAATGTGCGCTCCGTCCCACTCTGCGGTAACAGGGTGTGGGTCGACCGCCGCCTTCTCCTGGGGAGCTTTGCCACAAATACAAGACATAGGTCGACTGCTTCCCTCTCCTTCGGAGCTGCGCTGCGAATGCAAAAGTTGTCTCGAATGAAGAATGGGTTCACTCAGCTGGAGATTTATAAAGATATTCAACGGTAAACCAAGTTCGGGTAAATTCCAAAGGTTCCAAATCACAAATTGAAGTACTCGGACATGCAGCCCGAAAAAGTTTAACGGTTACAAAAACCACTCGGCATTCCGAGGCAAATTTAAGGTGGGACATAAGAGTTTGTTCACTCCACGGGAGGAGGGCTGGCAGGCTCGACGAACTCATCCAGGTCGACGCCGTCGGCTATCCGAGTGGCTGCAGCAATGAAAGTCTCCATAAAGGTTCGGAAGTCATGCTTCTGGGTGTTGGCGACCTTGATTGCTGCCAGTTTGTCCTGTCGCACCTCCTTGCAGTGGACACGAACCAAAGACAGAGCCATGTCAGCGCCACATCGAGCAGCAGACTTCTTCCACTCCTGCACTCGGTCGGGGATTTCATTTAGTCGAGTCATCAGGGACTCAATATCATTTTGGAGCTTAGCCTCTGGCCAAAGTGCCGGGTCAATCCGCGACATGGCGACCTTCAGTCGAGCCAAGTAGTCCACGGCACTGTCGATGCGAGATTCCAGACGGAGTAGATTCATGGCAGTTTCATCTTTCACGGGAGAGTTGATTGGATCCAAACCAGGCTCGATCCGCCCAGTCTCCTCTTCAAAGTTCTGGCAAAACTCTGCATTCACGATCCAAGGATAAGTCAATTTTCGTACACTGAGTCGACTAAAAAAAGTCAGTCGGAACAGAATGTGCACCTTCAAGCTTGATGAACAGCTTCTTGGCAAGACTTCTCAGATAACTCTCCAGATCATCCCTCCTGCGAGCAATGCCTTCCATTTTCTCGCCCTGGACGAGATTCGCCTTCTTCCAGCGCGAGCACTCCTTGTTGGAGTCATTCAGAGCGGTCTTCAGCCTGGTATTCTCTTCTTCCAACTGGCCGACCGAAGCCAGCTTCTGTTCGGCCAGAGCGGTCTTGTCGTCAGCCTCCTTACGAGCAGCGGCCAAATCCTGATCCTTCTTCGCCAGAGCTTCTCTCAGTTTTTCTGCAAAGAAATGATGATTGATTCAGAAATAGCGGAAGGGTACTCAAGCCTAAAACTGACCAGTCGACAAACTCGTCTTACCTGTGGCGCCGTCTCTGACCTTTTGCAGCTCTGTCCTGGCCAGCTCCAAGTCAAGGTTCAGTTGAATCTGCTGCTTCTCCAAGTCAGCAAAGAGAGCTCCAAGATCACAAGATTTCTGAAATCAAAGGGGAGAAGTTATTTTTACAGCAAAAAAACAACAAAGGCAATAAATACTAAGACTACGGTCGAGTGCCCGCAGTCCACCATAGTCTCGGGGACTACACCCAGTGGATGCACTTAGCGTGCCCCCACCGGTTCTGATCCCACTCGACCGGTCCGCCGGAGTCGAGTGAGGGGAATAAAAAAAAGAGCAGAACTCAGACCACAATCGACTGCCAGCAGTCGACCGCGGTCTCGGGGACTACACCCAGTGGGTGCACTTGGCGTGCCCCCACCGGTTCTGATCCCACTCGACCAGATCGAGTGGAAGAGATAAACTACCATTTCGGTTTATACATTCGGCAAAATACAAAGACTATAGTCGACTGCCAGCAGTCCACCATAGTCTTGGGGACTACACCCAGTGGGTGCACTCAGCGTGCCCCCACTAGACCAAAAATTCAATCGACACACCCAGTGGGTGTACAGATGCAACGGTTTTCGGAAAGAATCTTCAGGTAGCATATCCTAACAGAACAAGCGGCGACCAACTAACCTGAACATTGCTCTGGAGAGCCGAGCTGGCATCATAGGCGACTTGGCTGGCGTCCCGCACCGTCTTCATCTTCTCCATCATAATGCCCGCCTGGCGTATGGCTTCCTTAGCAGCATTCACCTCGTCCTCTAAGACATGATGGGTCGCAAAAACTGAAGGCGGGTCGACAGGGGCCTGAGCAGTCGACGAAGAAGGCAGGGCACTTGACAGTGGCTCAGCGAAGGTAACAGAACCCCGATTGACGTCGCCAGTGTCCTGAACAACTGGTTCCGCCCTTGGCGTCGTCTGTAGCGCCCTGCTTGCAGGAACTCGCCTATTTTTCCTCGTGGAAGGCCTCTCGGGCTCTTCATCATCATCAGAGAGGTCAATAACGTTGGGAGCTATGCAAAGTTCAATCATTAAAGTCACATCACCCAATGGTACGCGTTGCAGTTGAATCGACCAAAATAAAGACAGTATGGCAGGGATCATACCCGGATTAGAAGTGACTGCGTCCTCCATCACCTCATCTTCGTCCCTGTAAGCTGAGGTCCCGGAGGTAGCAGCGCTGACAGTTTCAAAGTTCGTCTAGTTAAAACAAGAAAAACAAACAACGCGGAGCGTCGAGTGAATGCAAAAAGAGGCACTCACGCGGAAGCGACGGGTATCAATCTTGATTTTCAGCAACGCCTTCCGAGTCTTCGGCTCTACAACTCTGGGATGCTTTGGCGCCTTCTCAGTCGGGGTTGGCGAAGAGATCCGAGGGCGCTTCGAAGACTGACCAGCTGGAGCATTTGCCTTGTCACGGGCACTCGGCCGTTCTTGGTCAAGCTTGGATCGCCTCTCCCTGAGAGGAGGCGACTCGACTTCTTCTCCACCGCTTGAGTCGTCACTCCCTCCATCCCCTTCACCATCGGAAGTCCACTCGCCGCTTTCGCCGCCACTCGCCTCGCCTTCCAGAGCTTGCTCCTGCTCCCCGTTGGGCATTGAATACATTTCAATAATGGCCTGAAAGAAAGCAGGTAGATCAAAGTCAGTCGACGCAATATAGGCAGCTACGCGAGTGAATTCAGATTACAAGCAAAAACTCAGAATCAGACCTGCTCGGGTGCGTGGGACTGGTCGAATGGAGGGACTCTCCTGGCTCCCCTGGGATTGTCCTTATTCCCGGTAATGCCAGACAGCCACTTCTCTAGTGTGTCGTCGTCGACCTCCTCCGGGTGGATCCGAGTGGAGTCTTCAAGACCCGAATACATCCACATCGGATGGTCTCAGGCTTGGAGAGGCTGGATGCGCCGCTGAAGGAAGACTTCCAAGAGATCCATACCAGTGACCCCGTCGTGAATAAGCTGGACCACTCAGTCGACCAGCACCTTCACGTGCGCCTTCTCCTCCGGGAGCACCTTCAAAGGGGAGGGTTTTTCCACTCGGTCCATGGTAAAGGGAGGGAGGCCAGTCGATTGCCCTGGCGTCGACTGGTCTTTACAGTAAAACCAGGTCGACTGCCATCCGCGAACTGAGTCGGGAAGAATCATGGCCGGGAAGGAGCTTTTCCCTCTCGTCTGGATGCCAAGACCCCCACACATCTGGATCACTTGGGTCCTCTCGTCACTCGGATTAGCCTTTTTCACTGTCTGGGAGCGACAAGTGAAAATATGCTTGAAGAGACCCCAGTGAGACCGACAACTCAGGAAGTTCTCACACAAAGAAATGAAAGCGGCAAGATAAACGATTGAGTTGGGGGTAAAATGATGGAGTTGTGCCCCAAAGAAGTCCAGAAACCCTCGGAAGAAGGGGTGAGGGGGCAAGGAAAATCCACGGTCGACGTGGGAGGCAAGAAGGACACGCTCACCCTCCCGAGGCTGCGGCTCAGATTCCTTCCCCGGAAGCCGCGCCGAGTCGTAGGGGATCAGCCCCCCTTCGGCCAAGTCGTCGAGGTCTTCTTGGGAGATCCTTGAGTGGATCCAGTCGCCCTGGATCCAGCCCCTCGGCAGGCCGGACCGCGAGGAAGATCCGCCCCAGCTGGACGCCTTCCCCTTTGACCTCGCTGTCGCCTTCTTTGCCCGCTCCAGAGTCGCCGTCTTCTCCTTCCCCATTGTCGCCGGCGAGACGCGTACGGTGCGGTGGCGCTGGGGCGAGAGCGAGCGCAGCGGAGGGGCGTGAGGAAGAGAAGAGGAAATGAGATGCACTGTTCGGGAGACCCCGGTCCGGCGCTTTATATCAGGCCGCTTCCGAGTGGCTGACGGGTAGGCCCAGGCGGCTCTGTCAAATCCCGTAACGACCGCGCGCGCGATACGTGGCGAAAAAGGTGGCGCGGGGATCGAGGCGGCTCCGCTCTATCCCATCCGATTACTGTGGCCTCCCCGTCCCGCGCGCTTCCCAAAATTCAGATCCCGCGAAATCTGTGCGCAGCAAACAACTGGTCAGACCAAAGATCTCCTCCGCACCGTCACTCGGAGCCTTACAAGCGAAGAAACTCACTCGACGAAGAATTAAGAATGGATCAAGGCGACTGAAAAGGAAGTTGCTGTCATCACTCAGGTCCATTGATCCGGAACAAGATATGCTCACGTCATGAAAAACGAGTCGGAGGGGTTCTCAACTCCTTCCCCACTCAAACCTTGATCCATTCGGGGGCTAATGATGAAGCTATGTACCTAGGATAGGGTCATGGGCCTGTCCTAACTGCTCTACCCAAGGACATCTCTAGAAGAAACCACCTTTCAATCGACTTGGAGGTGTTCCACTCGACAGACTCGAAGACGCTCGACCAAGAAACAATCACTCGACCAAGATCCAACCACTCGACGGCCAGGAGGCCTGAAGTCACTCCGCACGCTAACGGTCGGTCATTAAGTAGCTTTTATGGTCATCATAGCACTTTATTACTGGCGTTACCAGTAACGCTCTGCCTTAATGTGCATTGAACCCTTTGTAACATGGGCTGGCCGGGGTCCTGGCGCACTCTATATAAGCCACCCCCTCCTTCGAGACAAGGGTTCGCACCTCTGTAACCCATATTCATATAATCCAGTCGACCGCCTTCGGGCTCCGAGACGTAGGGCTATTACTTCCTCCGAGAAGGGCCTGAACTCGTATACCTTGCGTGCTTACAACTTCCCCACAGCTAAGATCTTGCCTCTCCATACTTACCCCCCTACACTACTGTCAGACTTAGAACCACGACATGTACTGCCCCAAAGGGAGCGGTAGTACCGCTCTAGGTCAAGCGGTAGTACCGCTCCAAAGAGAGCGGTAGTACTGCTTGAGGCGGAGAAACAGCAGTTTCTTATAGCACGAGGCGGTGAAACAGCGGGTTCCTACTACCGTGGTCAGATCCGGCACTACTGGCCTACCAAATTCAAAAATAATCCTACCAAACTCTAATCGAGATAGTCTAGTTGCCTTCTCCAACCAACTCAAGCCTAGATTTAGCCAAAAATCTAGAGATGCAACCACCATTGCCCCTAAGAAACAAGAACTGAAAAAGAGACAAAACGAAAGAAGGAACGGGGGCAATACCGGCATCCATGGCAAGAGGACGAGGTGGGGAACGACTCCACCAAAGGAAATGGAGAGGGACGCCCTGGAGACGGAGACCCGCCGGAGCCCTCCCACGGCGAGTGGAGGCTGGAGAGTGGAAGAGAAAAGAGGGGCAAAGTGAATGGGTATGGGGGAGAAGAAACCTCCCCTTGCCCCGACTTAACCCCCTGTTCTCGTCCCCCAGCGGTCCGTGCTGGGGGGCGGTAGTACCGCTTACGAGCGGTAGTACCACGCACCACCAGCGGTAGTACCGCCCAGCATGCCACGGCAACTAAACAAACACGGCTTTAGCTCGACGAAACGACAAAAATGGCAAGAGAAAACACACCAGCAAACGACCAAGACACACCTCTGCAAAAGAGGGCGGTGGCCGAAGCCACCTATGTTTGAGTCAAAAGGTATGGCACCGCGAAGATTTTAACCTTGGGCCCATGACCAAAACTCGTCTTTGAAGCACAAGTTCCATCAACAATGGCTAAAGTGAAAGACTTGATCAATTTATGCATAATGGGGGGAGGGAGAGTTCATTGAGAGAACAACACTCCCCCTATGTCCATGCCTACACCTAAACTAGACGGGTTCAAGCCACATTGCTCGAATCAATGATATTTAGCTCATGCCTTAACTCGCGAAATCTTGCTTCATCCAAGGGCTTCGTGAAAATATCTGCAAGGTTGTCATGAGTGTTGACATAGTTGAGCTCGATCTCTCCTCGCCTAATGTGATCCCGGATGAAGTGATACCGAATCTCAATATGCTTCGTCTTGAAGTGTTGCACTGGGTTGAGAGAAATCTTGATGGCACTTTCATTGTCACACCAAAGAGGCACTTTGTCACAAGTGACACCGTAATCCTTTAAAGTTTGCCTAATCCATAGAAGTTGTGCACAACAACTACCGGCGGCAACATACTCCGCCTTAGTGGACGAGAGAGACACACAACTTTGTTTTTTGGAAGACCAACTTACCAAAGAGCAACCAAGGAATTGGCACCCTCCGGAAGTGGACTTCCTATCCACTTTGTCTCCCGCCCAATCGGAATCCGAGTACCCTACAAGCTTGAAGTTTGATCCTCTTGGGTACCATAAGCCAAAGTTTGGGGTATGAGCCAAATATCAAAAGATTCGTTTGACCGCCACATAGTGACTTTCCTTAGGTGCGGCTTGAAACCGTGCACAAATTCCCACACTCAACATGATGTCCAGTCTAGATGCACAAAGGTAAAGCAAGGATCCAATCATGGAACGATATACCTTTTGATCCACCACTTTACCATTGGGATCTAAGTCAAGTTGGCACTTGGTGGGCATTGGAGTGGAGGCCGGCTTGACGTCACTTAGCTTGAATCTCTTGAGCATGTCTTGGGTGTATTTGGATTGATTGATGAAGGTTCCTTCTCTTCTTTGCTTCACTTCGAACCCTAGAAAGAACTTCAACTCTCCCATGGAGGACATCTCGAACTTTGAGGTCATGAGAGCGGAAAATTCCTCATTGAAAGCTTTGTTAGGAGAACCAAAGATAATATCATCAACATATAATTGGCACACAAACAACTCCCCTTTGACCTTCTTAGTAAAAAGAGTGGGGTCGATTAGCCCAACTTCAAAACCACGGTCTTGTAACAACTCGGTAAGGTGGTCATACCACGCACGTGGGGCTTGTTTAAGGCCATAGAGTGCCTTATCGAGTTGATACACATGATCGGGAAAGTAGGGATCCTCGAACCCAGGGGGTTGCTTGACGTAAACAAATTCATTAATGGGACCATTAAGAAAAGCACTCTTCACATCCATTTGTTGTAACTTAAAGTTATGATGAGAAGCATATGCAATCAACAGGCGAATGGATTCAAGACGAGCAACGGGAGCAAAGGTTTCACCGTAGTCGATACCCTCGACTTGGGAGTAGCCTTGTGCTACCAAACGAGCCTTGTTGCGAATGATAATCCCATGAGCATCTTGCTTATTCTTGAATATCCACTTGGTTCCAATGACATTGTGGTTCCCCGTTGGCCTTGGCACCAATCTCCACACTTTGTTGCGCCTGAAGTTGTTGAGTTCTTCGTGCATGGCATTGAGCCAATCCGTATCTTCTAGCGCCTCATAGACCTTGTGGGGTTCCACACAAGAGACAAACGCGTGATGCTCACAATAATTTGCTAATTGTCTACGAGTGCTTACCCCCTTTCTTAAGCTTCCAAGCACATTCGTCATGAGATGATCTTTGGTGGAGAGCTTGGAAGCAACCTTGGCGGCACGACGCTCTAATTCCTCCTTGGTGGTGAGTTTAGGAGCGGTTACTTGATCATCTTGAGCGTCGTCATGAACTTGTTCTTGATCTTGAACTTGCTCGGGGGAGAGAACTTGACCTTGGGCATCACTTGGTGTGTCAACACCGTCTTGAGTATGATCTTGCCCTTGGTCTTGTTCATGAGGTTGAGGGCCTTCACTTTGTTCTTCGGAAGTGTGTGGGCCTTGGGTTGGTGATGGCTCCACTTGAGTGGAGCATTGTCCTTCTCCTTCGGCCACAAGGGGTTCCTCAATGGGTAGGATGAAACCAACACCCATTCTTCTTATGGCTTGAGGAGGAATTTCATCACCTACATCACAAGTGCCACTTTGCTCCACTTGGGAGCCGTTATTCTCATCAAACTCCACGTTACACGTCTCCTCAATAAGTCCCGTGGATTTATTGAGGACACGGTAAGCATTAGAGTTTGTAGCATAACCAACAAATATGCCCTCATAAGCTCTAGCCTCAAATTTAGACAACCGAACACCTTTCTTGAGAATGAAACACTTACACCCGAATACCCGGAAGTACTTGAGGTTGGGCTTGTTACCGGTGAGTATCTCATATGGAGTCTTGTTCAAGCCCTTGCGGAGGTAGAGCCGATTGGATGCATGACACGCGGTGTTGATGGCTTCGGCCCAAAAGTTGTACGGAGACTTGAACTCCGCCATCATGGTCCTTGCCGCATCCATCAACGTCCGGTTCTTCCTCTCCGCAACACCGTTTTGTTGAGGGGTGTATGGTGTGGAATATTGATGCTTGATTCCCTCATCACTAAGAAATTCATCCAAGGTGTAGTTCTTGAACTCGGTGCCATTTTCACTTCTTATTGTCAAGATCTTTGCATTGTGTTGACGTTGTGCTTCATTTGCAAAGTCAATGACGGTTTGTTGGGTCTCGCTCTTCCTCTTGAATAAATACACCCACGTGTACCTTGAGTAGTCATCCACAATCACCAAGCAATACTTCCTACCTCCAAGGCTATCAAAGGATGGGGGCCCAAAAAGATCCATGTGAAGGAGCTCCAAGGGCCTCTTTGAATAAATGATATTCATGGGAGGGTGAGCCTTCTCATGTAGCTTTCCTTCGATACAGGCACTGCAAGCATGATCTTTAACAAAACTAGCATCGTTAGTCCACGGACATGGTCCCCCTTGAGGAGACTTTGCAAAGATCTCATATTGACATGGGCTAAACGGCGATGCCAAGCCATCCCACATCAACTTTAGCCATTAGGCATGTCGCGGTCTTAGTGGGTCGCTCTGAAAAGTTAATCACATATAGACTGTTCTCGACATGCCCAACAAAAGCTACTTTAAGAGTCTTGCTCCACAAGAGGGCCACGGTATCGATATCAAAGAAGGTGGCAAAGCCCATGATTGCAAGTTGACGAACGGAAAGTAAATTGTATTCAAGGGACTCAACAAGCATGACCTTCTCGATCGTGAGATCATGAGAGATGACCACCTTACCAAGTCCCAATACCTTAGAGGATGAGGCGTCACCCCACTCGACATTGGTGGGCATAGATGGAACTTTGTGCACGTCCACCACCAAGTCCTTGCTTCCGGTCATATGATTTGTAGCTCCGCTATCGAGCAACCATGATCCACCACCGGAAGCAAACACCTACAAGAGATCAATGCTTGGTTTTAGGTACCCATTTTGTAATGGGTCCTTTGATGTTAGTAACAAGGGTCTTAGGAATCCAAATAGACCATTCAATGTACTCATGAAGAGAACCAACAAATTTGGCATAAACATGCCCATCACTAGCACGGTATAACACATAAGAAGGATTAAAATCGCCGGCTTTGTTGGGAGGAGTGACATTGCCCTTCTTGACATTATTCTTCTTCTTCTCCTCGGGGGCACTCTCTCCCTCCCTCACAAAGGTTTGCATGAGGGGAGGAGGTCGTTTGGTCTTGTCATTCTTCTTCTTGTTCTTGGAGTCGGGCACGTACCCAACCCCTTCCTTGGCCACACCTCCCTTTTGGTTGATCAAGAGATTGTTGAGGTTCTTCTTGCCTTGTATGCAAGTCGCAAGACCTCTCTCAAGTTGCTCCTTCAACTTAGCATTTTCCTCAACAAGATGTATATGCTCACAACACGGGTTAGTAGCATTTGCATTATCAATTAAAACCATGTGAGGAAAAGTTGCTTTCTCCTTAGTTAGCTTCACTTGGATTTGATCATGAGACTCCTTGAGACTAGCGTGAATACCCTTCAAGGCCTTGTGGGCCTTGTCAAGTATATCAAACTCCTCTTTGAGTCTAGCAAGATCAACCCCGAGTTTGGCCTTCTCGGAATTTAGCACACGAGAAACAATGAGGGCATGATCATAATCTTTCTTTAACTTAGCATGATCAACGTTGTGTGACTCCTCAAGAGCCAAACGAAGACCACGCTCTTCCTCAAGAGCATTGGAAAGATCCAAAATCTCATCGGCATAGTCACGACTATGCCCTTCCATCTTAGAGATGGTGTCTTCGTGAGCCTCGATCATGTCATTGGCCTCACCAAGTTGTTCCAAGAGAGCAACAAAGTGCTTCTTGGATTTTCCCTTGAGTTTGCCCATAAAGGCCTCAAACTCGTTAGCCTCCACATTAGCTCCCTCAAGTTCATTAATGCTATCCGTTGGGGAAGGATGATTAATGATGGTAGTTTTGATGTTGTAGGTTACCTTGTTGGTGGCTTTAGCCATGAGGCACTTGGCGGTGATGCTCTCGTCGGGTGAGTCGAAGAGAGACACCCGTGACGTTGTTGCAATGGCAATGGAGGCCATGGCAACCGACTCATCATCTTCATCATCGTCATCATCCTCATTGTACTCTTCTTGCACAACCAAAGCCTTGGGAGGAGTCTTCTTAGTGAAGTTGTTCTTGTTGGGGAACGACTTGGCCTTGTCCTTCGGATGAGTTTGCCACCATTGTCTTCCCTCTTCTCATACGGGCATTCCGCAACGAAATGACTCACGTTGCCGCAATTGTAGCAAGTCCTTACACGTTGCTTGCCCCTTGTGCCACTCGAGTTGTTTTTGCTAAAGTTTGGCCTCGAGTTTTTCTTGCTCCAAAATTGCCTTAAAGCAAGTGCCATGTGTTCATGATATGCATACTTCGTATCTTCGGGGTTGCTCTCCTCTTCTTCCTCTTCTTCTTCTTCTTCCACGGTGAGCTTGGCCTTCAATGCAAGGTTAGGCTTCTTTGCCCGTTGAGAACGGAGCACCGCATTGTCAGCGGTCTTGTCCAAAATGTTCATGGCCACAAACTCATCCAACACTTCGCTTGAGGTCAAAGTGTGGAAGTCCGGTCTTTGACGAATGACGGAGGACATGGCCTTGTGGTAGGGCATCATTGCCTTGAGGAATTTGCGCTTGATCCAATTGTCATCCGTGTCCTTGCTCCCGTGATCTCGTAGTGAGACTGCGAGTTTGGTTACTCTCCGATAAAGCTCACGAGGTTCTTCATCTTCCTTCATTGCAAACTCATCGGCCTCATCTTGTACCACTTCATAGTTGGAGCGTTGAATGCTTGTGCTTCCCCGGTAGAGAGACACGACACAATGCCATGCATTTTTGGCCAAGGCGAAGGGACGAAGATGAGGTAGGTCTTCGGGTGGAATTGCATCTTGAATGATGAAGAGAGCATTCTCATTGAATTGATTGTCCGCAGCTTCTCGAGGAGTGAAGTTGCTTGGATCATGTGGATAGAAACCTTCTTCAATGATTCTCCAAAGGTTAGTGTTCACATAATTTAAATGACGTTTAAAGCGGTAAACCCAAGAATCAAAATCCTCATTTTTCACAATCTTAGGGGGAGGACCGGCATGATTCAAATGAGTGGAAGGAACCGGTCCACCATAAACAAGTTGTGGTTCCACATGGGCAAAGATGCCGGTGCCATTCTTGCCACTAGAAGAAGGAGCCTTTTCACTACTAGCTTCCCCCTTGTCGGGGATAGCATCCGTCACCTTGTTGGCGGGATCACCCACTTTCAACGGTGCGGTGGATAGTTTAAGCCCCTCAAGAAATTTAGTAAACATGCTTTCAACTTCGGTCATCATGGAGGTTTTCAATGTCTCCAAGGCCACATTGAACTCCTCACAAGAGACTGAAGTTCCTCCATCTCCCGTAGACGAGATCGGATTCACACCGGAGTGTTCCTCCACACCGCCTACGGTATCAACCATACTCTTTGGACGGTAAAGTCCTTAATAAAGAGACGAGGCTCTGATACCAATTGAAAGGATCGATATGGTTGACTAGAGGGGGGTGAATAGGCAACTACAAATTTTTAGCTTTTCTTTACCAAATTAAACTTTGCATCAAAGTAGGTTGTCTAGATGTGCAACTAGGTGAGCAACCTATATGATGCAATAACAACAAGCATACAAGCACGCAAGGGAAGAAACACTGAAGAGCTTGCACAAGTAAAGGTAAGAGATAACCAAGAGTGGATCCGGTGAAGACGAGGATGTGTTACCGAAGTTCCTTCCTTTTGAAGGGAAGTACGTCTCCGTTGGAGCGGTGTGGAGGCACAATGCTCCCCAAGAAGCCACTAGGGCCACCGTATTCTCCTCACGCCCTCACACAGTGCGAGATGCCGTGATTCCACTATTGGTGCCCTTGAAGGCGGCAACCGAACCTTTACAAACAAGGTTGGGGCAATCTCCACAACTTAATCGGAGGCTCCCAACAAGACCACGAAGCTTCACCACAATGGAATATGGCTCTGAGGTGACCTCAACCGTCTAGGGTGCTCAAACACCCAAGAGTAACAAGATCCGCTAGGGATGAGTGGGGGAATCGAAAATCCCTTGGTGGAAGTGTAGATCGGAGGCTTCTCAACCACTCCCGAGCAAATCAACAAGTTTGATTGGCTAGAGAGATAGATCGGGCGAAAATGGAGCTTGGAGTATTTAATGGAGCTTGAGCAATAAATGGAGCTTGGGGAGGAAGAGTTAGGTGAGAAGGAAGAAGGGGACTCCCTTTTATAGTGGGGGCAACAATCCCGTTGCCCCCCACTAACCAGCCCCGCACAGGGCGGTACTACCGCTGAGAGGGGACGGTACTACCGCCAGGACAACGGTACTGCCGCGCCAGCCAACGGTACTGCCGCGCTGAGAAGACTAGTAGGGAACGGACCCAAATGCGGTACTACCGCGGTGGTAGGGCGGTACTACCGCTCCTGGAACGGTACTACCGCCACTACAACCGTGACTAGTGTCGCAAAACCCGACACGAGGAAAAGACCTCTCGAATCGAGGCGGTAGGAGCCAGACTGCCTAGCGGTACTACGGCAGTGGGGTCAAGGGCGGTAGTACCGCTGTGGAGCGGTACTGTCGCTTGTGACCCTTCGGCCATAGTACCGCAGGCAGCGCGGTACTACCGCTGGGGCGCGCGCGAGAGAGAGAAGAAATCTCTCAAAGATGCTGAGGACAAGGCGGAGGTGCCAGGCCCCCAGCGGTACTACTGTTGTGGAGCCACGGGCGGTACTACCGCTGCGGAGCGGTACTGCCACTTGTGGCTCCTCGGCGGTACTACCGCTGGGTGCGCGGTACTACTGCTTTGATCCAGACAGGACAAGGAAGAGAGCGGAGAGATCTCTTCAATGGAAAAGAAATGCTCGGAGGGTGAGAAGCTGATGTGTACGTGATGATTCCACCCATGCAGTACCCCAGCGGACCCCCTCTTGATAGTACGGTGCCCTCTACGCAACTAGTCCATCGAGAAAGAAACGAAAGAGCTACACCGTCTTGAAATACACTCCGAGGGGAAGAAAGCGTCTCGTGCCAGGGGAGAATCTGTGAATTATTCAAAGCACAAGATTAGTCCACAAACATGTTGTCATCAATCACCAAAACTACCTTGAGAGAGATATGCCGTAACAGGCGGCGCTGGTCCTTTGTTCATACAACAGAGAGGGAGGAAACAGGGAGGCCGCGAGGGGACCTGGTCGCCGGCGATGGCTGCTCTGGCGAGGCGCGTGGGGCGGGGTCGACAAGACGCTAGGGCGGAGGCGACTGGAAGGAGGAGCCTGGGCACGAGGAGGCGGCGGCGTGCTGGTGAGCTCGGGAGGAGGCGCGAGGGGTCCTCGTGGCTGCTGTTGCTCGCCGGCGACGGCTGGGGGCGAGGTCGGCGAGACCCTCGGGCGGAGGCGGCTGGAAGGAGGAGCCCAAGCACGAGGAGGCGGCGGCGCGCGGGTGAGCGAGCTGGGGAGCTCGGGAGGAGGCGCGAGGGGTCCTCGTGGCTGCTGCTGCTCGCCGGCGACGGCTGGATCGACTGTTTGGCTGCGCGGGGGGGGGGGGTGAGGCGTGTTTATGCAAAAAAATGCCACGTCGGCACGTGACAGGCGGGCCTCACCGGTCAGATACACCGTCAATACGTGTTTATACTCGATTTAGACTTTTTTTAACAGCTAGCCCTAGACCTGATACTGACACGTAAAAATTATCAAACTTAATATCAATCTACTCTCAATGCCTTAATTGTGGTACTTCTGTACAAACCAGACGATGCGTGGGCCCAGAAGGCGCCACACAGACGCGGCCACGATAATATTCCCGGTCTGCCAAACGAGGAAGGAGGCAACGCAGAAGAGGCGCGAGTCTGGCGCGGTCGACGGCACGCTGGGCAAACCATGCACGTGACAGCGCTCGGAGCCGGGCCAGTCACACCGCTACACCGCACCAGCAGAGCCACCTAAAAGAAAGAAGATAACCAACCAATCAATGGCCACTGATAGTAGTATTTCCATATGGTACTGGCTGGCCGAACTTCCCAAGAAACGCAGGCAATCCCAAAGAGGGAGGGCGGGCTCATTTCGTTGCAACTCTGCGTTGCGTGTGGACTGATCATTTTTCCTCTTTCACGGCAAGTAGTACGTTAAATGCGTGTGAAATATCTTCCGGCATGGATCAAAGAGCTACTGTTCCGGCATGTACCCAGTCTACCGAGATCATCGTTGACGCTACTGCTCGGGCGATATGAAGATATCATCGTTGACGGAACTGGAGTCTGGTCACCGTCATGTGGATATCTTTTTCTTGGCCCGGAGGGATGATCATGTGGATATCATATGGTAGTATCTCGCATTTATCTCGGCGTGCCAGGGGCAGCCGCACATGGACGCGTGCGTGCCCAGCGCTGCGCCTGCACCCACATTTGGACTTTGAAGGTTGACCCGTCGATCACCATGCAGATGACGAATGCTGTGACAGTTAGTAGATGGTGCAAGATCCTTCCTTAATTACGACGACGACGAATGCTGTGACAGATTAGAACTTCAGACGATGTTGTTCTATAGACTATCAGATAGTTTATGATGACGAAAGCTGTGACAATTTAGAACTCTATGTGATGCAATTATACGATCCACATGCGCGCGGAACTGCACACTGTATGAGTTTAATACTGTATCTTTAACTTAATCTTCGAAACAACAACGCAATCAAGTAACAGAATGGAGTAACGTGGAGCGGCACACGAGATTGACTGATTGATTGTGTACAATGTGAGGGCAATTTGTTATCGGTAATCTGGTGTCAGCATAATGGGCACAGCTGCCTCTACGGAATTGAAAGTATGATCTCACATCCAAAAATTATGGAGCAACTTCAAACAACTTGCCGCCTTTTTTTCTTCTAATCTAATAGATCTACCGACGCTGTCGCCGCATTCATGTGCAAGTAGCAGCAGCAGTAACTCTTAAGTCCCATGCTGCCCCGCCTGCCTGTCTTGGCCTGTGACCGAATCAATTGTGTCACCGTACCCTGCACAAATTGCAACGGCTGGAAATTTCAAACGCAGGCAAATATACCAACTCAATTTAGTGCTGCTACTAGCTATTCTACTAGCACTGCACGGTAGGCTTCCATCTAAGGGAGTAATCAATTGGAGACGGTCACTCCACTCCCGTGATGTGCTGATGATGCCCCTCGACAAGCTGCCAAATGGTCACCTAGGTAGATAGATCGATTAGATTAGTTGGATACACAAGACTTCACGCGACGCCATCCAGAACCGCAAAGGGAAGGCGACAGGCAGGCAGGCAGGCCGCATTTTGTTTAACTGAAACTTTGGTTCACATAACCGCACCCGTGGAAGAAACTGCCAGAAACAAACACCATCAGCCAACTCAACGGTCACCGCACACATCTCACGGAAGCAAACTCAACGATCTAAAGTAGATGCATATGATTATGGTGTGTGTGGACACTTTCTGGTCGTGGCCGTGCCGGCCCGGCCACGCTTTATTTGATGTTTCCTCGTCTTTTACAGGGTGTGTGTGTGTGTGTGGAACGAACGGACCCAACTCAGCTGGAGCTTTTAGGTGACGGCGCAGATGCGTGTGCATCATTTCTTCAATGATTTGTGCGTGCCTGTTCATTCTGCCGTGCTTGGGAGCGAGCTTTCAAGTTTGGACTGAATCTAAAGCTCCTCAACCTTCTGATCTTCTTTTTCTCTGGGAAAAAAAGTGGTGCTACAGATGAGAAGTCACTTGACGGAGGATCGATTCAGGTAAAGTACTGGCAATCCTTTTCAGAGGCGAGCATTTCAGTCTGGTTGGGTTGTTCGATTTCACATTAGCCGAAGACTGATGTACTGCACGTTCACATGCCTTCAGTCGCGCAGCATGGCACCGGGCAATAGGCAAACAGCTCAAAAGTTTCAGATTTTTTTGTTTCCATGTGGAGTCTCCTCATCTAGAAATGCATGAAAAGCTTATTATGAGCTAAGGGACGAACTTTTTTTCTTTCGAAAAGGAATGCTAAGGGACGAACTAATAGCACAAAACACATACGCATATCAGTGGGCTCCAATATCTAATGTAGATTAATTGTTTTTCTTGCAAACTTACTTTTCTGAAGGAGGGAGGTGTGCCGAAGTTTGGTACGCGTCCTCTCCTGACTCCTCAACGGAGAAGACAGCAAAAGAAACAGCAACAGGCCAGTAGAATAATGGTAATGGGCCTAACTCCATTTGCCGGCTAGACACGCCTGCGTTGGATTTGGGCCGAATATCTTACTAGCTCAATTGACCGTCGTCCAAGGAACGCCCCTAAAATTGTCTCAAAAAAAATTGACCGTCGTCCAAGGAACGGCAGTATGTCAAGCCAGCCAGAGACAAAAACGCCCCTAAAAAAGCCAGCGACAAAAATGAGCAAGTGGGTGCAAGAGAAACTGAAAAGTTGTTTTTCTTTAAAAGAAAACTTAGCCGTGCCACAAAAGATTAATTGAATTTTCAGACTTAGTTCGATTCTCATCGAGTGGCTGCTAACTTCCTAAGCTAAGTGTGACCATAATTATTTCTGCTAAGCTAAGTTCCCATCCGTTGTGTCTGCCGCGGCGCCGGCCGACGACTTAGGACGTATAGTACGAATCCGTGACCACTCGTACACATTGCAACCTCTTTGATGTGTTCGGCGTTATTTTCTTTGACTTTGACCAGTGACTGAGAGTAGACGTCAACCGTCAGTGGACAAGACCTCGTCGACGCCGACGTTTACTTCTCACACACTGTGGAGCTGAGACCCCGAGTTCCAAGCCTGAATACTGGCACTTCATACGCGCTCGTTGAAATGGAATACCTACCGGAGCTCAGAAATTTGGCGGGAGAAGCTTTGATTGGGCCAGACCAGTTGACCCGTTGTAAACTTTTCTTCGAACGCCCGGACATTTCCACGAGAGTATACTTCTTTGGTTTATACGAGTGGCCAAATCGGGCAGAGTACGGTCGCAGCTACGGCCAGGAAATCCATGCACGACAGGGACGTAACGTTTGTGTCAATGGCTGTAAGCCTGTACATAGCACGCCGCAAATGAGTGTAGCCAAGTTCTTCGCAAGATAAACGCTCCTGGCACCCCGATGTGCACGGGACGATCCGTGCTTACCAGAAGAATTGTGCTATTGCTACCATGTTACATACACGCACCTTTTTATAGAGTGAGGCGTTTTGGCTCTGGGCCTCCATGGAGGTCGAATTTCTTGAACATTTGAACATCCCTCATTCCAACGTATTTCGTATTGAGAATTTACACGCTTGTGCATTATGCCTCCATGTATATCTATGTTTTTTTCAGAATTTTTTGAAATGTAAAAAATTTGAATTTGAATTTTTCAAAAGCGGCCTCCAAAAGACATTTTTGCATTTTTATATACCAATGAAAAGGAGCTCAAGTATATTGCTTTAGGCATGGTTACATCACACATTTTTTTTTTGAAAAAACACTAAAGGTGAATTCGTAAATTCAAAAGGAGGAATGATTCTTCTTTCTTTTCTTTTTGAAGTACGCCGCTTTTCCTCCCATTTCGATCACAGCTTTGGCTTTCTGCCTTGTCGCTGACGTAATGCGGCCGTCACGGTGGCGTCATCGCCGTCGAGCACAACGAAGAGGGGTGAGCAGGGGCCACACACACGGCGGGTCTTTTTTTCGTTTTGTCTGGACTGACGGAATCACTCAGCCCATATGCTCATCGTCGCCACGCGCCAAATGTCGCCGTCGTCGCCGCGCCCCATTCGTCGCTTTTCCTCCGTATCCCGCGTCCTGTAGCTAGCAGCCGCACCTACTACCTCGCCTGTGCCGTCGCATGGACATGACCGTGAAACTCGCGGCGGCGTTAATCCAGCGGCGAGGTCGACTCGACGCAAGCGAAATTAATCTCCGGTCCAAGCAGACGGGGAAGTCAGGACACGGACTTGTAGCGGTGTGAACAGGGGAATGGCCGGCCCATGTGAATCTAGACGCCGCGACGGCAACGTCCATGCCATGGACACGACAGAACCGGACGAGAGGAGCCATTTTCAATGCGAAAATCCTATTCCTACGTGCACTTTTTATTTAGGCGTGTAAGAGCATCTACGTTCGGATTTACAAATCTGGCCTTTCAATCGCCTGCGTCTGGATGCAGTGATCGAACATGCCTCAGATTTTAACAGTTGCATGTGGACAACTTTATACTAGATTCTCATATTCATATAAAGACGTGTAAACTAAAATAAACCTACGTACTACGTTGATCATGTAGCTACTTGTGGTCGGAGATGTCGACGATCTTCGTACTCAGCTCCGGCAACATGGACGGCAGTTGTAACTCCGGCTCCTTCAACTGCTCCGCTCCGGCCTCCTCCGCCTCTATCTCCACGTTGAGTTTGACGAAGAGCGCGTCGGACTTCGCCTGCTCCCGCCGATGGAATGCCCGGTTGGCCTCCACATAGGTCTCATCCTTGATGAACTTTAGGATGGCCTGCTGCTCCTCCATCTCATCGGACTGGGTGACGACGAACTCCGCCTGCTCCATGTTGAAGCCCTGCAGCTGCTGCTCCGGCAGCTCCGACTCTTGCTGCTCCGCCTCCTCCACCTACATCGGAGCCATCTCCTGCTCCTCCTCTTCCCCCGGTTGCTCCTCCTTTTCCCTCGGCTACTCCTCCTCCTCCTCCGGCTACAAAGAGTCCGGAGGCAGCCCAGTAGCGATGCGGACGACGCGCGCGGCGCACGTGGCTTGCCTCGCCCGGATCTCCTGCTGGATCTCGTAGCGGCGCTCTAGAGTCAGCATGGCATAGTAGGCGATCTTGCTCCGGCCCATGAGGAAGTTGCGGAGCGTCGGACCGTGGGCAGAGCACCAGAGCGGGGGAGGGAGAGGAGGGAGGTGGATAGGTTAGGGTTGCGGGATGCCAGCCGGCTTAAATAACCTGATTTGGTCTTGGGAAGCTAGACGGAGCGGCGCCACGCGGCGACGGACACGGCATCCATTGGACCGCCGGGTTTCTGGCTGTTTCCGCGTGGGACTCCGCCATCAGACTAACGTGACGGACGTATCCGGTCATTTGAGGCCGTTTGAGAGGTCCATCTGAATCGAAAAACTGTGACCGATCAGTGACGGGGCGGGCCGTCCGGCGATGCTCTAAGATACTACTACACCTCTTATAGCTCATCTTACTGTTACTATAACTTTCACGGCACGTACGTGCTGGCGTCAGCGTCTGCCTTATTTGCCATGGTGATCGTTCTCCCTTGCCAATATCGAGTTACCACAATACTGGAAATCGTTTCCTCTTGGCAGATCATGTTCCCGAAAAACTGGTGCGATCGGAACACGCATCCCCGCGTTCCAGGAAAAGATACGAGAAGCTGACGAGCCATGAAGATTGCCGGTGAACTACGCGCACCCAACCGTTTCATGGTGCTGACTGATGGCAACCTCACCAACGACGCTTTGCTAGATAGCTGACCAACCTAAACCTCAGATATCAAGCGTCGTTCAACGCCCATGACGACGTTCCAAGTCGTTGAACGTTGACAGGTACGCCGGCCGGCCAGCCGCACTCGCCGTTTCCTACGAGTTCACGCGAACGCTACCTGTCAGCAAGGCTCCTGGTCTGCGAAGACGGGAGCGTTTCCAGTGATTTCTCGCCCAACCGCAAAAGTAGAAGGCGTCGTGTATATAAGTATTTTTGTATGTTGAAAAAAAAGACGTTCGTCATGCCGTGCGTTTTTCCGAACCACGTTACCTAAACGCAGAGTCCGCTGGGAGCTGCATGCGCGGGAGTCAACTCGACCGAAACGAACGCGCTGAAAGCCACTGTATTCTCGGCTGCTAATGACAGCTCTGAAGTTGAGGTGAGGCGTACTACCGGGCTCTCCCGTGTGGCCACGACCGACCGACTGGACTGCTCACCGCTCAGGCTCAGTCCGTCACCCACCTACCAGCCCTCACCTTCCTAGGAAAAGCCCGTCGGGGTGTGCTGTGTACATGTGCATAGATTCGGGGACGGGATCCAGCAGCCCTTCCATGCACACCGATGGAGTGCACAGTACTCCACAGAGACGCGACTCGGTCAGTTTCTATAGGCGTCGGACGTAAGCCTTGACGGCACCGGATGCCGGTGGTTGCGGTGCGTTCTGGAAAGATTTAGGGGTTGATACGCCGTCACGGCGCCGCCGCGTGGGGCGCTGCAGCCTGCAGATCGTCGTTGTCTGTCAATCCATGTGGAAGTGGAAGTTAAGATGTCAGATATCGACGGAGCACGTAATGCAGGCTCGGTGTCTTTCGTTCCTAGTACTGCATCATTTATTCATTTCATTTTCATTAGCAAGCAGGGCGTGCAAGCTCATCCGCCCGCTCATGTCATCCGTGATGTGTACGTACCAGTAGCAGGCTAGGTTGGTGGTGGATGGAGCGGATTAGAGAAGAGAATGACGTGCGTGGATGTGGAGCCGTGGACCGGACGGTGGTGCGCTTTGACAATGCCATGTCGCATGCATGCGGGGATACGATATCTGGTGCAACCTGGCTGTGGCTAGGTACTCCATCCGTAGCGAGAGGATAATGCAATGCCCTCTTTGATCCAAAGGATGGATTTTGAGAGATATTTTGGAGGATTTCAATCCTCTGGGATTTTTTTCTGCGTCTTTTGTAGTATTAATGTAGATGTAGAATCCATGTCAATTAATGAGGTGCTGTCTTCCATTTGCGGCAAGGAGAGATAGATGTTGTACCTACACACAGGACTGCGTACACACCCACAATTAGGAGTATCTATTAGAGCTAAAAAAAACGGTCAGTCTCCATGCGTCCAAAGGGAGAGTCAGAACGTCCTCCATGGTTAGGGATCGGCTAGGAGTAGGATGAATGAATTTAGGAGGCTGGTTCACTCGCCGCCATTGCCAAGCTCACTCGCCTTGACACCCGCGCACTCAAGGCCATTGCGGGGTGAACGCCCAGGATGGTGAGGCCTCAAGGCCATCCGCTGCCCCATGTCAGTAGTCATCTGTAATCTGTTTCGTCGGCGACGACCAGCCATGCGTTTGGTGAAGTTAGGTCTAGTTATGTGTCTGCAACCACCCTGTAACAGTAGCTTGAGTAGGAGGCTAGTTGCTTGCTGGCGGGGTTTTGGGCCTATTGGTGGCCGCGGGCAACCCCAGCATAAATGGATGGTGTACTCGTGTTTCCCTTCAATGATTTTCAGTCGTCGATTGACTATCTTGCTTTGTAGAGTTATAGATCACCGCAGGAACTCCTCTTGGTTTGCCTATGGATGACGCCAACTGCCCCATTATGAGTTGGACCGTTAGAGGCTTAAACACCCCGGTGCGTCGCCTTGTAGTTTGTGACGTCGCATGCACGCACAACCTAGCAATCCTGTGCCTTCACGAGACCAAGATCAAGAGTTGGTTGCCAGCGATAGTTAAGGAAATTGGATGGACTAGGCTAGATGATTGCGCTGTACTGCCTGCAATGAGAACGCGAGGAGGAGTCGCCATCTTCTGGAACTCCGGCACCGTCTCCGTTCAAACGCGGGCGATCGGCCAATTTTCCATCACGGGAAAAGTTAGCCTAGTAAGATCCCAGACCTCCTTCTGGCTAATTACGGTCTACAGGCCAGCAGATGAGATGCACAAGGATGAGTTCCTTGCAGAGATTGCAAGGGCGCCCCCACCATCAGGGGATGCTTTGTTAATTAACGGCGACTTCAACATCATATATGAGGCTAGAGACAAAAGCAACAACAACATTAATCGTAGGGTCATGGGCAAGTTTAGAGCGGCCATTGATGCAATGGGTTTGCGTGAAATCAAATGCAAAAAATCGTCGCTTCACCTGGAGCAACGAACGACGAAACCCGACCCTAGTTAGCATTGACAAGTTTTTCTGCACAATCGCCTGGGAAAACTTGTTCCCGACGCACCTTCTACACGCCGCATCCACCTCGTGCTCCGACCACTACCCACTACTACTAGCTGCGACGGCAGCCCCTCGACGGCGGGCGAGATTCAGATTCGAATCCTTCTGGCCCCGGCACCCACACTTCCATGAAACTGTTGAAAGGGCATGGAATCGCCCTACCCCCGAGCATTGCGCTGTCGCTAGGATGAACACTAAAATGACATGGGTGGCTAGGGACTTGAGGATTTGGAGCAAATCGTTGTTCAACGACGCACGCCTATAGCTACATCTTGCTACAGAAATTGTCCTGAGATTAGACATAGCACAAGAAAGTAGGATCCTCTCCGACGACGAGTTCCACTTATGAAAAGCTCTCAAGCTGCGGATCTTAGGCCTTGCTGCAGTAGAGCGAGCTCGGAAAAGGCAGGCGTCCCGCATCACATGGCTGCGGGCAGGGCGATGTGCCAATTGCCTTCTTCCAGGCAAAGATCAATTCTAGAGCTCGCACAAATTTCATACATACTCTGCATGGGCCAGTGGGTGTAGTCACCGCACAGGAAGACAAAGAGAAGCTGATCCATGATCATTTCCATTCTCTGTTGGGAACGACGGTGCATCGGAGCACCACCATCAATTGGACCTCACTCCAACTGCCACAAATTCAAGGCGGAGGCTTGGACAACCCCTTCACAGAGGAAGAAATTTGTCGTGCGATCAAATCTTCCCCGGCCGAGCGATAGCCGGGACCGGATGGCTTCTCGGGCATTTTCTTCAGATCCTGCTGGGCACTCATCAAAGGCGACATCATGGCGGCCTTCTCCAAATTCTATAGTCTTGCTGGTAGAAACTTCGCGATGCTCAACACAGCTTTAGTAGCTTTACTCCCCAAAAATGATGGGGCCTCCTCCGTCAGTGGCTATAGGCCAATTAGTCTAATCCACTCCATCACCAAACTAATCTCCAAGGTCCTCTCGATGAGGTGGCCACGGTCATTGATAACCCACAAGTATAGGGGATTGCAACAGTTTTCGAGGATAGAGTATTCAACCCAAATTTATTGATTCGACACAAGGGGAGCCAAAGAATATTCTCAAGATTAGCAGCTGAGTTGTCAATTCAACCATGGCTGGAAAACTTAATATCCGCGGCAAAGTATTTAGTAGCAAAGTAATATGGAAGTAACGGTAACGGTGGCAAAAGTAACAGTATTGGTTTTGTAGTGATTGTAACAGTGGCAACGGGAAAGTAACTCAGCAAAGATCAATATGTCAAAAGCTCGTAGGCAATGGATTGGTGATGGATAATTATGTCGGATGCGATTCCTCATGCAATAGTTATAACATAGGGTGACACAGAACTAGCTCCAGTTCAATAATGCAATGTAGGCATGTATTCCAAATATAGTCATACGTGCTTATGGAAAAGAACTTGCATGACATCTTTTGTCCTACCCTCTCGTGGCAGCGGGGTCCTATTGGAAACTAAGGGATATTAAGGCCTCCTTTTAATAGAGTACCGGACCAAAGCATTAACACTTAGTGAATACATGAACTCCTCAAACTACGGTCATCACCGGTAAGTATCCCGATTATTGTCACTTCGGGGTTAATGGATCATAACACATAATAGGTGACTATAGACTTGCAAGATAGGATCAAGAACTCACATATATTCATGAAAATATAATAGGTTCAGATCTGAAATCATGGCACTCGGGCCCTACTGACAAGCATTAAGCATAGCAAAGTCATAGCAACATCAATCTTAGAACATAATGGATACTAGGGATCAAACGCTAACAAAACTAACTCGATTACATGATAAATCTCATCCAACCCATCACCGTCTAGCAAGACTACACATGGCGGTGAGTATCATGAAATTGGTGATGGAGGAAGGTTGATGATGACGATGGCGACGGATTCCCCTCTCCGGAGCCCCGAACGGACTCCAGATTAGGCCTCCCGAGAGAGATTAGGGCTTGGCGGCGGCTCCATATCATAAAACGCGATGAATCCTTCTCTATGATTTTTTTCCTCTTCGAACGTGAATATATAGAGTTGGAGTTGAGGTCAGTGGAGCACCAGGGGGCCCACGAGGCAGGGGGCGCGCCCAGGGGGTAGGCGCGCCCCCACCCTCGTGGACATGGTGTGGGCCCTCTGTCCTTGATTCTTTCGCCAGTATTTTTTATATATTCCAAAAATATTCTCCGTTTATTTTCAGGTCATTCCGAGAACTTTTATTTCTGCACAAAAATAACACCATGGCAATTATGCTGAAAACAGCGTCAGTCCGGGTTAGTTCCATTCAATTCATGCAAGTTAGAGTCCAAAACAAGGGCAAAAGTGTTTGGAAAAGTAGATACGATGGATACGTATCAGTCATTCACACACTGATTTCCCCAGCACAGTCGGCCTTCCTACAAACCAAGTGCATTCATGACAGTTTTTTGTACATCCAAAATTGCGTCAAACCGCTTCACAGAAAGAAGACTCCGGCCCTACTACTCAAACTAGACATCACCAAAGCCTTCGACAATGTATCCTGGGAATACATCCTTGAGCTTATGCAGAGGCTAGGATTTAGTGCTCGGTGGAGAGACTGGATCGCTCTCCTACTCTCCACCTCATCTTCTTCATTCCTCCTAAACGGCTCGTCGGGCTGGAAGATTACGCATCGTCGAGGACTCTTGCAGGGCGACCCACTATCACCTTTCCTGTTCATCTTGGCAATTGATCCGCTACATCACCTCTTAGAGGAGGCCACGCATCGACAAATTATTGCTCCACTGCCCGGCCGTGAGATCAAACTTAGAACCAGCCTATATGCCGACGATGTAGTCATATTTTCAAACCCGATACAACATGAGATTGACGCGCTCCTAGACATCCTCCAGGGCTTTGGTGAATCCGAGGGCCTCCATATAAACCCCTCAAAGTCATCGGCTCTACCCATTAGATGCGACAACGTCGACCTCATGGCCATGCTGCAGAATTTTGGCGATGCAATAGGCACCTTCCCAGCCACCTATCTAGACCTCCCGATCACCACTTCTAGATTAAGACTAGTGCATCTGCAATTCATCATAGATAGGCTCACAACACGACTGGTGGGCTGGAAGGGCAGACTACTACCCATAGCCAGCAGGAGAATTCTTGCTAGATGTGTACTCAGCGCATGCCAACATTTGCACTCACCGTCCTGTGAATCCCAAAGAAGCTGCTCAGAGACATCGACAATTGTAGGAGAAAGTTCCTGTGGAAGCAAGAGGAGGAGATCACCGGAGCCAGCTGCAAGGTCAACTGGCCGACGGTGTGCATGCCCACCACGCATGGAGGCCTGGGCATCCTTGATCTGGAACATTTCAGTCGCGCCTTGAGGCTAAGATGGCTCTGGATTGCTTGGCAGACCTAAGCCGTCCATGGGTTGGCACCATGCCGCCATGCAGCGACGAGGACATGGCCCTGTTTGCGGCTGCAACGACAGTAACGATAGGAGATGGCTCGACGGCTCTCTTCTGGCACTCTCGCTGGATTGGAACATGCACCCTCGCCTTAGCATACCTGTGACGCCCCCGATTCAATCGTGCACTAATCATACACGCAAATGTGTATGATCAAGATTAGGGACTCACAGGAAGATATCACGACACAACTCTAGACACAAATAAAATAATACAAGCTGCATATTACAAGCCAGGGGCCTCAAGGGCTCGAATACAAGATCGATACACAAGAGTTAGCGAAAGCAACAATATTTTACTACAGACATAAGTTAAACAAGGATGCCTTAAGAAGGCTAGCACAAACATCAACGATCGAAGAGGCAGGCCTCATGCCTGGGACCTCCTAACTACTCCTGGTTGTCGTCGGTCTCCATGTAGTAGTAGGCAACCTCGGTGCAGTAATAGTAGTCGACTGGGGTGGCATTTGGCTCCATGGTTCCACCATCTGGTTGCAACAACCGGAAAGAAGAAAGAAGGGGGAAAAGGGGTAGCAAAGAAACCGTGAGTACTCATCCAAAGTACTCGCAAGCATCAGATCTATACTAAGTATGCATTGGCATCAAATGGAGGGGTTGTATCTATGGACTGAACTACAGAATGCCAGAATAGAGGGGAAGGCCTAGCCTATCGAAGACAAGCATCTTCAAGCAGCTCCAAGCATCTTGCAGCATGTAGAAGAGTAAGGATATCATATTATAATTAGCAATCATGTTGTAGTGAACGCCCAGATATCCTTCCTCGACTCCCTACGAGAAAGCAATCCCGGAGCCAGCATATCCATCACATATCTCAAGTATCCATTTCTAGTTATATAATATCAAGATACAAGTCTAAACGTCCATTACTGTGGACACGGTATTCGAATATATATCTTCCTTGCAGGGGTGCACCACATTACCCCACACGCTCAATCACTCTGGCTGGACACACCTTTCTGGGGTCAATGCCCGACCTCAGAAAATCAACACGTCGTAGCCCCACCTAGGCTCAGCAGAGAGGTCCCCGCCGGTCTACATCCTAAGCACTCTGGGGTCTTGGGCTCATCTCCCGTTGCACTCTGGGTCGTTGCAAGCAGGGTGGATACCAGCACCGCCTCAGATGGCCAGCACGATCCGATCGTGCCGCAATGCTGAACTGGACGTCTGAAAAAGCTTCGGCTGATACCACGACATCGAGGCCCATATCTATTCTCGCGTGGTGGTTAGTGCGTAAAGGCCAAAGGCCAACTCAGAACAAATACCCAAACATGTTAGTGCATTGGGGGCTCGCGGAGACGAGCAGAGACTCACGATAATGTGACCCTGTCGCCCCGTCTCGTGGACTTACAGCAAGCGCCCAGAATGCCTGGCCGTGCCTCATAGAAAACTCGCGGGTGTTCAACGGGCCCGCCCGACTTTCGCATCAACTCGCGGGTACCCCTTAGGGCCGACCCGATTTCAACAATGGTCTCAAGTAAAGTCAAGGTAACCGTGTGTCCAAACATCAGGGGGGAAACCCGAGGAATCACCCTCGGTGGATTCCACTCGATGTAATCATCAAGGTGAACATGTGAGGAGCCACCCTCGAGGTTCACACTTGAGGTGTTGCACGACAGAGCCGTATCGGGAATGGTGAAGGAGGAACCACCCTCATTAACCACGACCGAATAGCTACACTACAGAGTTGTCATTAGGAGTGCGTTGTGAGGTATCACCCTCAGCACTCGATAGTAGCTCTGCAGAGTCGAGCAACAAAAGGGGCATGATGTGATGTGAGGTGTCGAGCTCTGGTCGTCGATCACATTGATCGAGTCGTCGACGATGAAGCAGGGGCAACAAGGACAAGGTGGGGGTCACTGATGGATCACTAACCAACCTATCCTAAGCAGTTTAGGATAAGCAGGTAAGGTACAATGAGAATGTTACAAAAGCAAGCTATGCATTAGAATAGGAGCAAACAATAATGGAAACAAAATCTAATGCAAGCATGAGAGAATATAATGGGCGATATCGGGATGATCAAAGGGGGGCTTGCTTGGTTGCTCAGGCGAGAAGGAGGGGTCATCGTCGTCGTAGTCGATCACTGGGGCCTAAGTAGCGGTCTGGGGGTCTACCGGAGACAAGAGGGGGAGAAACAGTAAATACATAGCAAGCAAGTGCATAACAGGACAACAGGCAGAGCTAGACGTGTTCTAACACGGTGCTACACGCTACCCGCGAAGGGGCATAACATCCGGGAATGCTTTCCCGAAGTTTGGCATTTTCGGACAGACGAACCGGAGGGGGCGGTTGCAGGTTCGCTATGCCAGGGACGTGTGGCGGACAAACAGACTGCGTATTTGGATTCGTCTCGTCTTTGTGAGCAACTTTCATGTATACAACTTTTTCATCCGAGCTACAATTTATTTTCTATGATTTTTCTAAGTTTAAACATTATTTTGAAATTAATAATAAATCTAAAATGAACTTATTGCATCAGCATGATGTCATCATGATGTCATTAGACAACATTGACCATTAACTGGTCAAACAGAGCAGTGGGGCCCGTCTCTCATAGACACATTTTAACTAAACACGTTTAATTAGACTAATATGCAATTTGGTTAATCAAGCATAATTAATTAGGGTTAATTAACATGATTAATTAACTAACTAAATTATTTTTATTTATACATATTTCTTTTCTAATTCAAAGAAAAGGGGGCCGGGCCCTACGTGTCTGTGGCAGTGGGGTGGGGGTTAGCTTAGCGCCTACCACCCCGGTTAGTGGCCGGGACACACCGACGCGGGCTGGCCTCACCAAGGAGGCCGCTAGGTGCACGGGACGACGAGGGCGCGGTTGGCAGCGGCCGGGCCACGGGCGGGCGGGGGCGGCAGCAGCCACCGGCGGCGGCCTCTGCGAGCGAGGGGGGCAAAGCGAGCGAGGAGGGGCGGTCGGGGGCCAACTGCCGGCGAGCGGGGCTGCAGAGGAACACGGCCAAGGTGAGTAGGGGACCGCACTGGCGACGACGCGGGATGCGAGCGACGATGGCGCGTGACGTGAGCGATGGGGCACGCGCAGGTGTGGTGGGTGCGCGCAGTCAGGCGCCGGGCGCGGCGGGGCGCTGCACGGGCGGAGTGGCACGGCGGCCGAAGACAGACGACATCGCCGGGGGGGGCATGC
The DNA here is from genome assembly GCF_003073215.2 of Triticum urartu. NCBI lineage: Eukaryota > Viridiplantae > Streptophyta > Magnoliopsida > Poales > Poaceae > Triticum > Triticum urartu. The sequence goes on along the minus strand of NC_053028.1, from coordinate 244,547,352 downwards.
GGGACGGCGCGGTGAGCACGGGCTTGCACGAGATCGGGCGACGGCGGAACACGACGTCTACGGCGACGGGAGCAGAGGGGAGGGGGAAAACTGAGGAGGGGCTCACAGGGAGCTGTATGGAGGTGGCAGTGGGCTCGGGGAGAGCGGAGGTGGTCCGGGGACGGCCGGGCGAGGACGAGGCAATGACCTACGACGGAGAGGCGGGGCGGGGCAGTCCGGCGATGGAATCGGGGAGGTGACGGCGTCAGGGGCAGGCACAGGGTCGGGGCGCACCGTGCGGGAGGAGACGGAGAGGCGGGCGCCTGTGAGGTGGCGAGGAGCGACGACGAGGTGGTCGGGGCTCGCTGCCCCGATCTCGATCCAGACAGGAGGAGAGGAGATCGTGGGGGCGAGTGGAGGGAGTGGAGTTGGGCTAGGGTTAGGTCGGGGGTGGCCTTGTAGGCCAGAGAAGCGGGGTGGGCAGGGCGGTAGCTGGGCCGATTGGCCCAGCGGGAGGGGGGGTTGTTTCTTTTCCTTTTTTACATTTATTTTTTTGTTAAAAGGTTAGCTATTGTTTTGGATGAAAACAAGGCATTAAACGATTTTTTGTTGAATGTGAAACTTAGCAAATAATTCATGCACAACATTGTGGTGTTGCCTAAAAAGTTTCAGGGCCAAAGGAATTGTTCAAGCATTTTTAGAAATTGAAAAGGTCAATGTAATAATTGTTGGACCACAAAATAAAATCCCAGGGGCATTTTGGGAAGTCAAATGAGGTTGGTTTGAACATGACAAATAACCAGAGATTATTTGCCACACTTTGAACATTTTAGCTTTCATGTTTGAAAACTTTGAGTTTTGGACTTTAATTTGAATTTGAAATTTGAACCGGTTTTGAACCAACGCGAGTTTATCAACAATAATCATGGTGACGTGGCATCATTAGCAGAGGATTAATGTAGTTTGATTATCCAGGCGTCACAATTCTCCTCCACTACAAGAAATCTTGTCCCGAGATTTAAGGGGTGAAGTAAGGAGGAAAGACCCGGGAAGGACGGAGCTCAACACAATATAGGTACTTGGGGCTATCTCAGTGAAGATGTCTTAGAGGCATCTCTCGAGTTGAAATTCAAGAAAGTCATCAAGAGCAAGGTAAGAAGGTGCAATAAAAGCTCCAAGCGGATGGACAATCGTTCGATGTCTGAAGCAAAGTGTGAAAGGGGTTCAGAGCAGAATTAGTATTGCATCTGATACCAGAACAGAGCACAAGAAGGTGGCTCATGAATTACATACGAAGCCAAGCATGAGGAACAATTTTGGAAGACAGGGATGTACAGGAGAGTCAGGTTTCGATCATGTGGAACTATGGGTTATGGGCCCACCATGTGGGTTAAAAGCAGGAAGGCGCTAACATATTGCACGGTCATGATGGCAAGGTAGGTCAGAGGATAACCTGTCAATTATGTTGGCAACAATGTTGGTACCAAGGGCGGGGGTAGAAGAGAACCATTTTCCTACTCATTAAGACAAGGCGGGCCAATAGGCAAAGTTCTCGTTCATCGGTGGCTACCGGAATGCGATCAACAATAGTAACAAGGTCTTACTAACGGAGTTTGTACACCGAGTTGTTTACATAAGCAAGGAATTATCACTACTCAGATATGTTAGGTTACAAGAAAGGTTAAACAAAACAATGGAAAGGAAAGTGTAGGCTCAAATCAGTTATTGGTGTCCTTGAGTGTATAACAACTCAGAACCCATGGAAAATTGGAATCGGTGAGAATAATAGTTGATGAAGAACTCATAAGAAGTTATGTAGATCCGTGATATTCTCGAGATGCCAGAGGGTAATACTCGAAGGTAGATCAAAGTAGAGGTTGGACAGGTGAAATGATCTGAAGAAGACAAGTACTTTAACTTGTTCGATAATGGAATCCAAGGAGAACAATCATGGTCAGAATCATGGTTGTAAATGACCAAACATAGATACAAGATGAACTTATCACAAGGGGGTTAATATTATTACAAGAAGCTTCCATGATAAGTTCCACATCGCGTCCATGGGCATGAACACAAAGGCTCAAGGTCGACTCCCACTTCTCTAATGCACAACTTTCCATTCACTTCTCGCATCCGAAGAAGTTGTAGTGTCCAAATTTTACCTGACAAAAACCAGTAGAGTAAAACCCGCATAACTTTTGAGTTCACATGGATCTAGGGGAGACATAGATTCAACCCATAGGGGCATCTTAGGAACATATACCACAACTTCACAAGTAAATAACTCAAGCCCGGAAGAAGGGTATAGTTGACAAGAGCGGGGAATACAATTTACCAAAGGCATTATGTATTCGAGGAAAGGCTCACAAGGTTACTGAATGTGAAGGACGCTGTCGGATAAAACTCAACAAACTGGTGGTTCACAAGGGATCTGATGTGAGCATTGGTACTCAACCAGAAGAGGAAAGAATGCAAGGACATCAAATTATAGAAACAACTAGCTAATTCAAAGCTCGAATGCAAAGGTAATTATGATTCCCAAAATGGGGGGATCAGAAGAAGAGGCACTACTCAAAGACAATTAAGTAGAATAGACATAGATCGACAATCAATCAAGATTTGATTTGTCGAACACCAGCTCATGTCTGAGGTGACGTCTGAGCCAGAAGGAAGAATTCTAATTAGGACTGATGATTGCGAGCATTCACAAACAAAACGAATCAAATGCTTGAAATTACGGTGACAAGGGATGCTAATGAGTATTTCTAGACATATGGAAGTAACCATAATGTAATCAGATAAGTATTTGCAGAGCAATAGTTGGAGAGGACTATCGAAAGATTAGATAGTACTTCAAAGTATCTTGTGAATCACTTGATCAACTAGGAATGAACAAATCCTCGAAAAGTGTGACGAATTATTCATAGGAGTATTCATGCGGCAAGGAACTTTAGGGCGGTAAGCAAAAAGGATTCTCGGAGCATCAGAGAGTATTTTCGGACATCTTGTAATAACAAGAGCAACTGGGGACGAAGGTGAAGGAAATATGCCCTAGAGGCAATAATAAATTTATTATTTATTTCTTTATATCATGATAAATGTTTATTGTTCATGCTAGAATTGTATTAACCGGAAACTTAGTACATGTGTGAATACATAGATAAACAGAGTGTCACTAGTATGCCTCTACTTGACTAGCTCGTTGAATCAAAGATGGTAAAGTTTCCTAGCCATAGACATGAGTTCTCATTTGATTAACGGGATCACATCATTAGAGAATGATGTGATTGACTTGACCCATTCCGTTAGCTTAGCACAATGATCGTTTAGTTTGTTGCTACTGCTTTCTTCATGACTTATACATGTTCCTCAGACTATGAGATTATGAAACTCCTGAATACTGGAGGAACACTTTGTGTGCTACCAAAAGTCGCAACGTAACTAGGTGATTATAAAGGTGCCCTACAGGTGTCTCTGATGGTACTTGTTGAGTTGGCATAGATCGAGATTAGGATTTGTCACTCCGATTGTCGGAGAGGTATCTCTGGGCCCTCTCGGTAATGCACATCACTCTAAGCCTTGCAAGCAATGTGAATAATGAGTTAGTTGCGGGATGATGCATTACAGAACGAGCAAAGAGACTTGCCGGTAACGAGATTGAACTAGGTATTGAGATACCGACGACGAATTTCGGGCAAGCAACATACCGATGACAAAGGGAACAATGTATATTGTTATGCGGTCTGACCAATAAAGATCTTCGTAGAATATGTAGGAACCAATATGAGCATCCAGGTTCCGATATTGGTTATTGACCGGAGACGTGTCTCGGTCATGTCTACATAGTTCTCGAACCCGTAGGGTCCGCACACTTAACGTTCGGTGACGATCGGTATTATGAGTTTATGTGTTTTGATGTACCGAAGGTTGTTCAGAGTCCCAGATGAGATCGGGGACATGATGAGGAGTCTCGAAATGTTCGAGAAGTAAAGATCGATATATTGGAAGGCTATATTCAGACATCGGAAAGGTTCTGAGTGGTTCGGGTATTTATCGGAGTACTAGAGCGTTACAGGAATTCGTCGGGGAGTATATGGGCCTTATTGGGCTTTAGGGGACAGAGAGAGGGGCTACCTAGGGCAGGCCGCGTGCCCCCCAAGGCCTAGTCCAAATTGGACTAGGGAGAGGGGCGGCGCCCCCTCCTTCCTTCTCTTCTCTCTTCCCCTTCCTTCTCTCCTACTCCTACTACTTGGAAGGGGGTGATACGTCTCCGTCGTATCTACTTTTCCAAACACTTTTGCCCTTGTTTTGGACTCTAACTTGTATGATTTGAATGGAACTAACCCGGACTGACGCTGTTTTCAGCAGAATTGCCATGGTGTTGTTTTATGTTTAGAAAACAAATATTATCGGAATGACCTGAAACTCCACGGAACATCTTAGGAAAAATAATAAAAAATCCTCGCCAAAGATGAAGACCAGGGGGCCCACACCCTGTCCACGAGGGTGGGGGGCGCCCCCAGGGCGCGCCCCCTACCTCGTGGGCCCCCTGGATGCCCTCCGACGCCAACTCCAACTCTATATATTTGCTTTCAGAGAGAAAAAAATAGGATAGAAGAAATCATCGCGTTTTACGATACAGAGCCGCCGCCAAGCCCTAAAACCTCTCGGGAGGGATGATCTGGAGTTCGTTCGGGACTCCGGAGAGGGGGATTCGTCGCTGTCGTCATCATCAACCATCCTCCATCACCAATTTCATGATGCTCACCGCCGTGTGTGAGTAATTCCATCGTAGGCTTGCTGGACGGTGATGGGTTGGATGAGATTTATCATGTAATCGAGTTAGTTTTGTTAGGGTTTGATCCCTAGTATCCATTATGTTCTGAGATTGATGTTGCTATGACTTTGCTATGCTTAATGCTTGTCACTAGGGCCCGAGTGCCATGATTTCAGATCTGAACCTATTATGTTTTCATGAATATATGTGAGTTCTTGATCCTATCTTGCAAGTCTATAGTCACCTACTATGTGTTATGATCCGGCAACCCCGAAGTGACAATAATCGGGACCACTCCCGGTGATGACCATAGTTTGAGGAGTTCATGTATTCACTATGTGCTAATGCTTTGTTCCAGTTCTCTATTAAAAGGAGGCCTTAACATCCCTTAGTTTCCAATAGGACCCCGCTGCCACGGGAGGGTAGGACAAAAGATGTCATGCAAGTTCTTTTCCATAAGCACGTATGACTATATACGGAATACATGCCTACATTACATTGATGAATTGGAGCTAGTTCTGTGTCACCCTATGTTATGACTGTTACATGATGAACCGCATCCGGCATAATTATCCATCACTGATCCGGTGCCTACGAGTTTTCCATATACTGGTTTACGCTTATTTACTTTCCCGCTGCTACTGTTACAATCACTAAAAAATACCAAAAACATTACTTTTGCTGTCTTTACTTTTGTTGCCGCTACCACCAGTATCATATTACTTTACTACCAAACACTTTGCTGCAGATACTAAGTTTCCAGGTGTGGTTGAATTGACAACTCATCTGCTAATACTTGAGAATATTCTTTGGCTCCCCTTGTGTCGAATCAATAAATTTGGGTTGAATACTCTACCCTTGAAAGCTGTTGCGATCCCCTATACTTGTGGGTTATCAAGACTAATTTCTAGCGCCGTTGCCGGGGAGCATAGGTCTATTATTTGAGTCACTTGGGATTTATATCTGTTGGACACTATGAAGAACTTGAGAGATCCAAAAACCAAGATCTATCCCTCAACTACGAGGGGAGGTAAGGAACTGCCATCTAGCTCTACACTTGATTCACCTTCTGTTATGAGTAAGTTTGCGACACCTACACCTGCTTCTGCTATTCGTGTTGATATGTCGCATGTTATTGATGATTCCACTTCTGCTATGCATGATACTTATGATGAAACTGCTTCTATGCCTGATACTACTGTGCCCCTTGGTGAATTTCTTGATGAACAAATTGCTAGGGCTTGAGAGAAAGAAATTATTGAATCTGAATACGATGATGATAGTGATGATGAAAATATGCCTGTTATTCCCGAGGGCTATCTTTTTGATATGGAATCTTCTGCCGCTATTTTAGCTTGCATGGATAGGTATGAGCTTAAGAGGTTATTAGTTAAATGGAACAAAGAATCACTTAGAGATAAAATGAAACCCGACCCTGCTTTTGCTACTTCACCTATATGTGTTCCTGATAAGGATTATGAATTCTCTGTTGACCCTGATATAATTACTTTGGTTGAATCTGATCCGTTTTATGGCTATGAATCTAAAACTGTTGTGGCACATCTTACTAAGTTAAATGATATAGCCGCCCTGTTTACTAATGATGACAGATCGCGTTACTTTTATATACTCAAAATATTTCCGTTCTCATTAAAGGGTGATGCTAAGATATGGTTTAATTCTCTTGATCCTGGTTGTGTGCGTAGTCCCCAGGATATGATATATTACTTCTCTGCTAAATATTTTCCTGCTCATAAGAAACAAGCTACTTTGAGGGAAATATACAACTTTGTGCAAATTAAAGAAGAGAGTCTCCCACAAGCTTGGGGGAGGCTTCTCAAGTTACTTAATGCTTTACCTGATCATCCTCTTAAGAAACCCGAAATACTTGATATCTTTTATAATGGACTAACCGATGCTTCCAGAGATTACCTGGATAGTTGTGCTGGTTCTCTTTTCAGGGAAAGAACACCGGATGAAGCTAAAATTCTATTGAATAATATGTTGACAAATGGAAATAATTGGGCACCTCCTGAGCCAGCTCCTGCTCCAATTACTGAGCCTATTCTTAAGCCAACTCCGAAGAAGAGAGGTGTTCTATTCCTCAGTCCCGAAGATATGCAAGAGACAAACAAATCTATGAAAGAGAAAGGTATTAAAGCTGAAGACGTTAAGAATTTACCTCCTATTGAAGAAATACATGGTCTTAATATACCGCCTGTTGAAGAAACATATGATCTCAATTCTTTATTTACTAAAGAACCTCCTGATCCCGATATCCCAACAAAGGTAGTGAAGGTAAATTCTCTCTATAGATATGATAAAGCTGAAGTCCCTCCTACTAAAATTGCTAGTCAGTGCCTGGATGAGTTTGATAACTTTATGTTTAAGCAAGACGACTTCAATGCTTATTTTGGTAGATAATTAAAAGAAAATGCTTATATGATTAGACGCTTGGGTGATTATATGGCTATTATTAAAGGTGAACTTAAACTTGTTAGCAAACATGCTTCTATGGTTACCACTCAAGTAGAACAAGTGCTTAAGGCTCAAAAAGAAGTGCTTGATGAAATGAATAGTAAGAAAAATGATTATGCTGTTAGAGTGGCTACTAGAACTGGTAGAATGACTCAGGAACCTTTGTATCCTGAAGGCCACCCTAAGAGAATCGAGCAAGATTCTCAAAGAAATAATATTGATGTTCCTAGTTCTTCTAAAAAGAAGAAAAAGAAAAATGATAGAATTGTGCAAACTTCTAGTAAACCTATTGCTGAACCACCTGATAATCCAAATGATATGTCTATGTCTGATGCTGAAACACAATCTGGTAATGAACATGAACCTAATGCAAATATTAATGATGATGTTCATGATGATGCTCAACCGAGTAATGATAATGATGTAGAAATTGAACCCGTTGTTGATCTTGATAACCCACAATCAAAGAATCAATGTTATGATAAAAGAGACTTTGTTGCTAGGAAACATGGTAAAGAAATGGAACCTTGGGTTCAGAAACCCATGCCTTTTCCTCCAAAACCATCCAAGAAAAAGGATGATGAGGATTTTGAGCACTTTGCTGAAATGATTAGGCCTATCTTTTTGCGTATGCGATTAACTGATGTGCTCAAAACAAATCCTTATGCTAAATATATGAAGGATATCATTACTAATAAAAGAAAGATACCGGAAGCTGAGATTTCCACCATGCTTGCTAATTATACTTTTAAGGGTGGAATACCAAAGAAACTTGGAGACCCCGGAGTACCTACTGTACCTTGCTCCATTAAAATAAATTATATTAAAACTGCTTTATGTGATCTTGGAGCCGGTGTTAGTGTTATGCCTCTCTCTTTATATCGTAGACTTGACTTGAATAAGCTGACACCTACTGAAATATCTTTGCAAATGGTTGATAAATCAACTGCTATACCTGTCGGTATCTGTGAGTATGTGCCTGTTGTGGATGCAAACGTTACTATTTTAACGGACTTTGTTATTCTTGATATTACCGAGGATGATAGTATGTCTATTATTCTTGGAAGACCTTTTCTTAATACTGCAGGGGCTGTTATTGATTGCAACAAAGGCAATGTCACTTTTCATGTTAATGGTAATGAGCATACGGTACACTTTACGAGGAAACAACCTCAAGTTCATAGTATCAACTCCATTGAAAAAATTCCATCGATTATAATTGGAGGTTTTGATTTTCCTCTTCCTACTGTCAAAAATAAATATGATATACTTATTATAGGGGATGTGCATATCCCCGTTGAGGTAACTTAGTGTTATTCGAAATTTCTCCGGTTTCATGATTATCAGAATGGCTTTGTTAACAAGACTTGATCAACCTTGTAAGTGGATTCTTTTTGATGAGCATGTGATGGATGAAACTAGAAGCACAAACTTCTGTACCTTCTTTTTATTTTCTGTTAATTAGTAGAAATAAAGTAAAAATAGTATTTTTCTGTCTGTTTCCTGACTTATCCGTGCAATATAAAAATATCCCGAAAATAAAAGTCCTCAGAATGCCATGCCAATTTAATATGATTTTTTCGGGAATATTTGAGGATTTACTGTGCAAAAATTACCGCGGGAGGAGCTGCCACCTGGCCATGAGGGTGGTGGGCGCGCCCCCCCTCTAGGGTGCGCCCCCCTGCCTCGTGGGCCCACGGTGGCCCTCCTCCACTTATCCCAGCACCCATCTTCTTCCTCTGTCTCACACAAACCCAAAAAACCAACTCAAGCACGAGTTTCAGCCACTTTTGCTGTGATTTTCGATCTCCTTGCTCAAAGCACCTCTCGCAAAACTGCTTGGGAAGATTGTTCCTTGGTATGTGACTCCTCCATTGATCCAATTAGTTTTTGTTCTAGTGCTTTATTCTTTGCAAATTTGTGCTGCATAGGTGACCATGTTCTTGAGCTTGCATATCAAATTTATATGGTTCCACGTAGTTCTAATGCTTGATATAGGCTCTAGGCACTTGTAGGAGTAGTTGCTATCAGTTTTATTGAAGTTGGTTCACTTTTGTTTGAAGTTACTAAAAATTTCAGAATTTTTCAGAGAAAAACAATATGCTTAGGAAGATGTTCCAAGGTGGTTCCTCTAAGAAGCAGGGACCCAGGATTGCTATGCGCGATGCTGACGAGGATCCACCAAGAGACGCTCCAGTACGGCCTTGCGAATGGCCGTCGGAAAATTTTATGGACCGTGCGGGAATTAAAGAATAATTCAAAGCATATTTGCGCAATGCCGGTCTTGAGGATTTTGAGGCTAACAAATGCCACCAATATCATGATCTCACAAGTTCCTTTGTGAGGAGGTTTGAGTATTCATCTTCGCGTAATTCCCCCTCAGTCATGTTTGATCTCTATGACAAATCTTCTACCAAGGACTTAGAGGATTTCACTTCTACTTGCAAACTTCCATCATGGGGTAGTGTTAGGGATCCCCCTAAATCTGAATTTAGAAACTTTCTTGCTAGTATAACTATGGGGGAATCTAGAGATATAACGCAGGCTACCATAGGGAGCATTCACTTTCCTGCTATACATTATTTTGCTCTTTTCATCGGTAGATGCATAAATGCTAAGGATGAAGCATGTCACATGTGTGTCCCTGATCTTAGCATTCTTAGGAGTGCTGTGTTAGGAGACCAATCTTATCATATGGGAGCCATTGTAGCTCGTAGGTTGCATCATAATAGACATAATGGAGATTTCTTTGGACAAATTTATCCAACTCGCTTGGCTCATTTTCTTGAGATAGACATTCGTGAGGGTGATACGGAGTTGCCTCCTGCATATTTAGATTATGACTCTATGGCTTCGCACCAGTTTGTCGAGAGGCCTGAATCACCTCTGATAAACGACGTGTTTTCCGTATTACTCTCCCTGCTCCTGCCTTCTTTGATTCACAGACAAAAAGAAGATATGTTATTACCAGAGAGGAGGCAGAAGAATATGAGAGGAGAGCGGAGGCAGCTTGACTCCACGCTGTAGCTCAGCAGGCGACAACCGCTGCACATCAGTATGATCCCAACTATTCTTCATCGCAGTACGACCCCAGCTACACCTATGGGTATCCGCCAGGCTATCCCTGGCAATAGACCAACTTAGGCCAAAAGCCTAAGCTTGGGGGAGTACGTATTTTCACCGACATTACATTTATGTTCACACACACTCATTGCTAGATGTCGGTGCTCATACTCTTTCACTGTAATATACATGCTAGTTTATTTTCTTTTTCCTGCTTTCTTCTGGTGTGTTTGTTAAACCTTAAGAAAAACCAAAAAAAAATTAGTAGTAGTTTATTTTTCTGCTGTAGTAGTAATAATTAAAAAAAAAACCCAAAAATATTTCCCGTTCTTATTTTGCTTGTTGGGAGCTTTCATGTGTAAATAGTTTTATTTTTTCTTTTCTTTGGGGTCAGTAGGAGAAGACCATAATTAAATTGTTGAAGTGGCTCTTATATGCATTATTGTTGATCTAACCCAGAGCCCATATTGCCTTGTCTTCTCTTGTTTATTGAATTCTCGCAGATTCCAGCTTAGTCCAATGCACGTACACTCTTATTATTATTCACACCATTCGGTCGTGCAAGTGAAAGGCAATTATGATGATATATGATGGACTGATTGAGATGAGAAAAGCTGGTATGAACTCGACCTCTTTTGTTTTTGTAAATATGATGAGTCCCTCGTTCTTGATTCAGCTTATTATGAATAAACATGTTTGCAATGACAATTAGAGATCATAGTTGCTTGTGTCATGCTTGATTAGCTATGAGCTATAATGGTTTACCTTGTGTGCCAACATGCTATTGAGATGATTATGATGTGGTATGATGGGGTGGTATCCTCCTTTGAATGATCTAAGTGACTTGACTTGGCACATGTTCACGCATGTAGTTGAAACAAAATCAACATAGCCTTCATGATATTTATGTTCATGGTGGATTATATCCTACTCATGCTTGCATCCAATGTTTATTAATTTTAATGCATGTACATGGCTATTGTCGCTCTCTAGTTGGTCGCTCCCCAGTCTTTTGCTAGCCTTCACTTGTACTAAGTGGGAATACTGCTTGTGCATCCAATCCCTTAAACCCCAAAGTTATTCCAGATGAGTCCACTATACCTTCCTATATGCGGTATCTACTTGCCGTTCCAAGTAAATTTGTATGTGCCAAACTCTAAACCTTCAAATAAACATTCTATTTTGTATGCTCGAATAGCTCATCCATCAACCAAGGCTGTCCTTATCTTCCGTGTTAGGCGGGTTATTCTCAAGAGCAGTGGACTCCGCTCCTCACTCACGAGAAAATGGCTGGTCACCGGATGCCCAGTCCCATGCTTTATGCAAACTAAATCAAAATTAATTGCAAACAAAACTCCCCCTGGGACCTGATGTATGTTGGAGGCACTCGTTGTTTCGAGCAAGCCATGGATTGATGCTTGTTGATGGAGGGGGCGTATAAACTTTACCATTCTGTTTGGGAACCGCCTATAATGTGTTTAGCATGGAAGATATCGCCATCTCTTAGTTGTTACGTTGACAATGAAAGTATACCGCTCAAAATACAATTTATCTCTATTTCAAAACTGAGCTCTGGCACCTCTACAAATCCCTGCTTCCCTCTGCGAAGGGCCTATCCATTTACTTTTATGTTGAGTCATCACCCTCTTATTAAAAAGCACTAGCTGGAGAGCACAACTGTCATTTGCATTCATCACTGTTAATTTATATTGGGTGTGACTATGATTGGATCTCTTTTACCATGAGTTACAATGTCTAGTTAGTCCTTGATCTTTAAAGGTGCTCTGCATTTATGTTTTGTGGTCTCAGAAAGGGCTAGCGAGATACCATCTTGTTATATCATATTATGATTGTTTTGAAAAAGTGTTGTCATCTAAGATTTATTATTATGGCTTGATAGTTGATTATGCTATTGATATGAGTAATTATGAGACCTGAGAATTATTGCAAATGTGGTTAGTTATGATCTCTGCTGAAAACTTGAATACTGGCTTGACATAGTTACAACAACTAGAGCAAACGGAGTTTGTAAAAGTTTTTCTTTCTTTCTTTCAGTTTGTCAACTAAATTGCTTGAGGACAAGCATGGGTTTAAACTTGGGGGAGTTGATACGTCTCCGTCGTATCTACTTTTCCAAACACTTTTGCCCTTGTTTTGGACTCTAACTTGTATGATTTGAATGGAACTAACCCGGACTGACGCTGTTTTCAGCAGAATTTCCATGGTGTTGTTTTATGTGCAGAAAACAAATATTCTCAGAATGACCTGAAACTCCACGGAACATCTTAGAAAAAATTAAAAAAAATCCTCGCCAAAGATGAAGACCAGGGGGCCCACACCCTGTCCATGAGGGTGGGGGCGCCCCCCCTAGGGCACGCCCCCTACCTTGTGGGCCCCCTGGATGCCCTCCGACGCCAACTCCAACTCTATATATTTGCTTTCGGAGAGAAAAAATAGGAGAGAAGAAATCATCATGTTTTACCATACGGAGCCGCCGCCAAGCCCTAAAACCTCTCGGGAGGGCTGATCTGGAGTCCGTTCGGGACTCCGGAGAGGGGGATTCATCGCCATCGTCATCATCAACCATCCTCCATCACCAATTTCATGATGCTCACCGCCGTGTGTGAGTAATTCCATCGTAGGCTTGCTGGACGGTGATGGGTTGGATGAGATTTATCATGTAATCGAGTTAGTTTTGTTAGGGTTTGATCCCTAGTATCCATTATGTTCTGAGATTGATGTTGCTATGACTTTGCTATGCTTAATGCTTGTCACTAGGGCCCGAGTGCCATGATTTCAGATCTGAACCTATTATGTTTTCATGAATATATGTGAGTTCTTGATCCTATCTTGCAAGTCTATAGTCACCTACTATGTGTTATGATCCGGCAACCCCGAAGTGACAATAATCGGGACCACTCCCGGTGATGACCATAGTTTGAGGAGTTCATGTATTCACTATGTGCTAATGCTTTGTTCCAGTTCTCTATTAAAAGGAGGCCTTAACATCCCTTAGTTTCTAATAGGACCCCGCTGCCACGGGAGGGTAGGATAAAAGATGTCATGCAAGTTCTTTTCCATAAGGACGTATGACTATATACGGAATACATGCCTACATTACATTGATGAATTGGAGCTAGTTCTGCGTCACCCTATGTTATGACTGTTACATGATGAACCGCATCCGGCATAATTATCCATCACTGATCCGGTGCCTACGAGTTTTCCATATACTGGTTTACGCTTATTTACTTTCCCGCTGCTACTGTTACAATCACTACAAAATACCAAAAGCATTACTTTTGTTGTCTTTACTTTTGTTGCCGCTACCACCACTATCATATTACTTTGCTACTAAACACTTTGCTGCAGATACTAAGTTTCCAGGTGTGGTTGAATTGACAACTCAGCTCCTAATACTTGAGAATATTCTTTGGCCCCCCTTGTGTCGAATCAATAAATTTGGGTAGAATACTCTATCCTCGAAAGCTGTTGCGATCCCCTATACTTGTGGGTTATCAGGGGGGAATCCTATTCCCGGTGGGAGTAGGACTCCCCACAGTGCGCCATAGTAGAGGGCCGGCCCTCCCCCTCCTCCACTCCTTTATATACGGGGGAGGGGGGCACCCCATGGACACACAAGTTGATCATTGATCCCTTAGCCGTGTGCGGTGGCCCCCTCCACCATAATCCACCTCGGTCATATGATCGTGGTGCTTAGACGAAGCCCTGCGATGGTAGCATCATCATCACCGTCATCACGCCGTCGTACTGACGAAGCTCTCCCTCGACACTCAGCTGGATTGAGAGTTCGTGGGACGTCACCGAGCCGAACGTGTGCAGATCGCGGAGGTGCCGTACTTTCGGTACTAGGATCGGTCGATCCTGAAGACGTACGACTACATCAACCACGTTGTCATAACGCTTCCGCTTACGGTCTACGAGGGTAAGAAGACGATACTCGCCCCTCTCGTTGCTATGAATCACCATGATCTTGCATGTGCGTAGGAATATTTTGAAATTACCGTGTTCCCCAACAGAAGGTATGAATGACAATGTAGGTAGTTACACATAAGGATTTAACAGTGGTAAGTATTGCAATGACGAAGGGCACAAGGGTCTCGGGAAAAAATCTGAGAGTCTCTTCAGAATCTTTTAGTGCACCAAGCAATCATCTGGAGTGAGGGGCTCTCCTGGAGAATGTATTTACGAGAACCTAGAGTTAGAGCTAGCAAAATCATTTAACTCGAATAGAAGAGATATCAGAGTCCCAGAGAAATATCACTCAATGGCGATGTGGGCTCGTAGGCCACACAACCATGTTAGCAAATCAGTTTTTCAAAGACTAGACTCAACTTCAGCCAAGGAGTTGGAAAGGGGGTTCCTACAGGCAGTCGGCTCTGGTACCAACTTGTGACGCCCCTGATTCAATCGTACACTAATCATACACGCAAATGTGTACGATCAAGATTAGGGACTCATGGGAAGATATCACAACACAACTGTAGACACAAATAAAATAATACAAGCTGCATATTACAAGCCAGGGGCCTCGAGGGCTCGAATACAAGCTTGATACACAAGAGTTAGCGGAAGCAACAATATCTGAGTACAGACATAAGTTAAACAAGGATGCCTTAAGAAGTTTAGCACAAACATCAATGATCGAAGAGGCAGGCCTCATGCCTGGGACCTCCTAACTACTCCTGGTCGTCGTCGGTCTCCATGTAGTAGTAGGCAACCTCGGTGCAATAGTAGTAGTCGACTGGGGTGGCATCTGGCTCCAGGGTTCCACCATCTGGTTGCAACAACCAAAAAGAAGAAAGAAGGGCAAAAAGGGGTAGCAAAGAAACCGTGAGTACTCATCCAAAGTACTCGCAAGCATGAGATCTATACTAAGTATTCTTTATTCATATAACCCATAAAACATTTTTTGTTCGTTAAGCTCATTTGTAAAGAAACTATTATGCTTAAATTGTAAACCATAAAACTCCTCACGTTGCTTTCAATCTCTTCAAACCTTTTAAGGTGAAGATCGCTAAATCTAGGTAAAGCCATCGTGATAAGTAAGCAATCCAACACACAAGCAAACGAGAGACGGGCTAAAAGAGGTAAATAGAGAAAGAGAGGGAGGACGGAGAGAGAGAGAGGGCGAATAAAACAGCAAGGGTGAAGTGGGGGAGAGAAAAACGAGAGGCAAATGGCAAATAATGTAATGCGGGAGATAAGGGTTTGTGATGGGTACTTGGTATGTCTTGGCTTTTGCGTGAACCTCCCCGGTAACGGCGCCAGAAATCCTTCTTGCTACCTCTTGAGAACTTGTGTTGGTTTTCCCTTGAAGAGGAAAGGGTGGTGCAGCAAAGTAGCGTAAGTATTTCCCTCAGTTTTTGAGAACCAAGGTATCAATCTAGTAGGAGGCCACGCACGAGTCCCTCGCACCTACACAAACAAATAAATCCTCGCAACCAACGCGATAAGGGGTTGTCAATCCCTACACAATCACTTACGAGAGTGAGATCTGATAGATATGATAAGATAATATTTTTGGTATTTTTATGATAAAGATGCAAAGTAAAATAAAAGGCAATGAAAATAACTAAGTATTGGAAGATTAATATGATGGAAGATAGACCCCGGGGCCATAAGTTTCACTAGTGGCTTCTCTCAAGAGCATAAGTATTTACGGTGGGTGAACAAATTACTGTTGAGCAATTGACAGAATTGAGCATAGTTATGAGAATATCTAGGTATGATCATGTATATAGGCATCAAGTCCGAGACAAGTAGACCGACTCCTGCCGGCATCTACTACTATTACTCCGCACATCGACCGCTATCCAGCATGCATCTAGAGTATTAAGTTCAAGAGAACAGAGTAAAGCTTTAAGCAAGATGACATGATGTAGAGGGATAAACTCATGCAATATGATGAAAACCCCATCTTGTTATCCTTGATGGCAACAATACAATACGTGCCTTGCTGCCCCTACTGTCACTGGGAAAGGACACCGCAAGATTGAACCCAAAGCTAAGCACTACTCCCATTGCAAGAAAGATCAATCTAGTAGGCCAAACCAAACTGATAATTCGAAGAGACTTGCAAAGATAACCAATCACACATAAAAGAATTCAAAGAAGATTCAAATATTGTTCATAGATAAACTTGATCATAAACCCACAATTCATCGGTCTCAACAAACACACTGCAAAAGAAGATTACATCGAATAGATCTCCACAAGAGAGGGGGAGAACTTTGTATTGAGATCCAAAAGGAGAGAAGAAGCCATCTATCTAATAACCATGGACCCGTAGGGCTGAGGTAAACTACTCACACTTCATCGGAGAGGCTATGGTGTTGATGTAGAAGCCCTCCGTGATCGATGCCCCCTCCGGCGGAGCTCCGGAACAGGCCCCAAGATGGGATCTCGTGGATACAGAAATTTACGGCGGTGGAATTAGGGTTTTGGCTCCGTATCTGGTAGTTTGGGGGTACGTAGGTATATATAGGAGGAAGGAGTACGTTGGTGGAGCAACAGGGGGCCCACGAGGGTGGAGGGCGCGCCTGGGGGGCAGGCTCGCTGTGACGCCCTGAGACCAATGTGCCAGGTGTCGTCCAGTTATTCGCTGTTGTTGCGTTGTCATTGCTTGTGTGTCATGCATTGCATACCATGTCATCATGCGCATTTCATTTGCATACATGTTTGTCTCATGCATCCGAGCATTTTCCTCGTTGTCCGTTTTGCATTCCGGCGCCCCGTTCTCCTCCGGTGGTCATTTCTACCTTTCTTTCGTGTGTGGGGATTAAACATTTCTGGATTGGACCGAGACTTGCCAAGCGGCCTTGGTTTACTACCGGTAGACCGCCTGTCAAGTTTCGTACCATTTGGACTTCGTTTGATGCTCCAACGGTTAACCGAGGGACCGAAAAGGCCTCGTGTGGGTTGCAGCCCAACACCCCTTCAATTTGGCCCAAAACCCACCAAAACCCTCTCCATCATCTAGAGCGTTCGATCACGATCGCGTGGCCGAAAACCGCACCTCATTTGGATACTCCTAGCTCCCTCTACCTCTATATAAAGACCCCTCCGAATTTCTCCTTCTCCTTTCCCCCGAAAACCTAGATCCACCCATCATCGCGCGCCGCCGGACAGAACCGCCACCGACGGACACGTCCGGATCCACCCCCGCCGCCGCCACGTGGCGCTCCGCCATTCGCCCGCGCCCTCGCGCCCACATCGCCGCCAGTCGGCCCGCCCGGGCCCAGGAGGGGCCCCCGCGGCCCGCTTCGTCCCGCCTCCTCTCGCCCGCAAGCCGCCGCCATCCTCTTCGTGTCCGGACGCCCGAGGCGACCGGAGCCGCCGCCCGCCATCAACGCCGGCTGGCCGCAAGGTCGCCCGACCGGCCCCGCCGCCTCCCGACCGGCGCTGCGTCACCCGCCGCCGTCCGCCGCTCCTCGTCGTCCGCGTCGCCTCCCAAGACCGGCAAGGCCGGCCCCCGCTTCCCTGATGAGCTCCGGCGTCCTCCAAATCCCCTCCGGCGAACCTCGTTTTGCGTGCTCCGGCGAGATCCGATCCAGATCTGAAAAACCCTAGGGGTTGACCTTTTTCACTAAGTTCCCAGATTATTTTGCATACTTTGACCTGTGATAACTCCGCATCCGTAGATCCGTTTTGGGCATATAGCATATCAAAATGTTCGTCTCAGAGAGCACATCATTTCATCTCATTGCATCATTTTCATTTGAGTTCATCTTGATGCCCGAAATGCTGTTGGAAGAATGCTATTTGAGATAATTGTCAGATCTGCTGCTCCAATTAGATATTTGTCATTTTTGCCATGATTAATGTGTGCATGATATGCCCCTGAGCTCTACATGTGTTTTGTTATATGTTTTGCCATCTATCCAGAAGTGCAACCCATGTATTTTTGTGATGTGTGTGGTGACTAGCACAAGCTTGCAAAATGGAGTATTCGTTAATGCTGATTTCAGGGACTTAGCATTTCCACTAAGTCCTTGATCTGTTTATTTCAATATGCCATATGTTCATGTTGTTTCCTAGTGATCCGTGCCTCTTTTGAGAATGATCATTAAGGATGTTTTGTTAATCTTATAGTGCTCTATCCATCCATGTCTTTGTTTGCAATTATGGAGCACCCTAGCTTGAGTCAATCGAGCTCTACTTTTGTCATTTCGTGAATCTGGGCAGATTGTCTACTTGTTAGCGATTTTGCCGAGGATGTTGTAGTTGATCCGTGCATGCTATGTTATTGTTCTTGCCATGTCTAGCTTGTATAATGTGTATTCCTGATGGGTCCATGCTTAGATTGTCATGACTTGCTCTGTAGTGAGTGCATCGAGCTCGTTAACATGCCTACTTAATATCTGATTTGCATGCTCCGGTTTTTCACTAAGTCTATGATCTGATTATGTTTTTGCCATGTTCACATGCTTGCAATTGTATTTTCTGATCCCTTTTGGCTCAAGGTCACTAAGGGACTTTTGTTAAGCTCTTTGAGTAGCTCCATGCCATGCTTTACTTTGCCATGTTCAAGTCCTGTAGCATATAGTTTTCATGCTCCGAAGTGTACTACCTGATCTGAAATTCCAGACAAGTGTTAATTTCACAAAGTCTGAAATCTGTTTACCAAATGCCTTTTTGCCATGCTTGTTTGAACCTGTTAATGGATGAATTGGCCGTAGCTCAGTGTTCATCTTTTTTAAGCATCATGTATGGATCCCTGTTATGTATTTTTTTGTCATGTTTGAGTGCTGTAGCATGTTCATCTTGTTACATTTAGATGGCTACTTGCTGTAAATCGCAGACCGGTGCCATATTTGAATCGCTTGCCATTTCCAAACCGTGACTCCGATTCCGGCGTTCTTTATATCGTTTTCAAGCGATTTCATCTCACCTTTCCAGTGGCACACTTGGATTTCTACATTGAGGCCAGGTTCATGCATTCCTTGTCAAATCTTGCATATGCATCGCATATCGCATCCCGCATAACATACCATGTTTGCATCATATTGTTTGAGCTTTGCACGTGGTTGATTGCGTTCCGTTTGCTTGTCTGTCTTGTTTGGGTAGAGCCGGGAGACAAGTTTGCTAACGAGGAGCCCGTTGAGTTTGCTTTTGAGGATCCAGTCAACTCTGACAACTTTGCAGGCAAGATAATCATACCCTCGAAATCACTACTATCTTTGGTTTGCTAGATGCTCACTCTTTTGCTATGCCTATGCTACGATGCCTACCACTTGCTTATCATGCCTCCCAAATTGCCATGTCAAACCTCTAACCCACCATGTCCTAGCAAACCGTTGAATGGCTATGTTACCGCTTACTCAGCCCCTCTTATAGCGTTGCTAGTTGCAGGTGAAGATTGGAGGCTGTTCCTTGTTGGAACATTATTTACTTGTTGGGATATCATTATATTATCTTGTTATCTTAATGCATCTATATACTTGGTAAAGGGTGGAAGGCTCGTCCTCTCGCCTAGTGTTTTGTTCCACTCTTGCCGCCCTAGTTTCCGTCATATCGGTGTTATGTTCCCGGGCGGTTGGGTGATAATGGGAACCCCTTGATAGTTTGCCTTGATTAAAGCTTTTCCAGCAATGCCCAACCTTGGTTTTACCATTTGCCACCTAGGCTCTTTTTCCCTTGGGTTTCCAGAGCTCGAGGGTCATCTTATTTAAACCCCCCCGGGCCAGTGCTCCTCTGAGTGTTGGTCCGAACCAGGCAGCCTGCGGGGCCACCTCGGGGAAACTCGAGGGCTGGTTTTACTCGTAGCTTGACCTATCTGAGTGTGACTTGAGAATGAGATATGTGCAGCTCCTATCGGGATTTGTCGGCACATTCGAGCGGTGTTGCTGGATTTGTTTTAACTTGTCGAAGTGTCTTGTAGAACCGGGATACCGAGTCTGATCGGAATGCCTCGGGAGGAAGTCTATTCCTTCGTTGACCGTGAGAGCTTGTCATGGGCTAAGTTGGGACTCCCCTGCAGGGATTTGAACTTTTGAAAGCCGTGCCCGCAGTGATGGGCAGATGGGAATTTGTTAATGTTCGGTTGTAGATAACTTGAACCTTAATTTAATTAAAATGAATCAACTGTGTGAGTTACCGTGATGGTCTCTTCTCGGCGGAGTCCGGGAAGTGAACACGGAGTTGGAGTAATGCTTGCCGCAGGTTGCTCTCTAGTTAATCGTTCGCGCTTTGCCTCCTCTTCTCGCTCTCTTTTGCGAACAGGATAGCCACCATATATGCTAGTCGCTTGCTGCAGCTCCACATACTTTACCTTTACCTTACCCATAAGCTTAAATAGCCTTGATCACGAGGGTGCGAGATTGCTGAGTCTCCGTGGCTCACAGATTACTTCCAAACCAGATGCAGGGCCTGATGATTCCGTTCCAGATGACGCGCTTGAGCTCAAGTGGGAGTTCGACGAGGACTCACGCCGTTACTATGTGTCTTTCCCTGACGATCAGTAGTGGTGCCCAGTTGGGACGATCGAGACCGTGTCGCATGTTGGGTTTATCTTTTATTTTAGCGCCGTAGTTGGGCCATGAGTGTTTGATTGATGTAATGCTTTTTATGTACTTTGATTGACGTGGCAAGTGTAAGCCAACTATGTACCTCCCCTTTTATTATCTATATTACATGGGATGTTGTGAAGATTGCCTAACTTGCGACATTGCTTTCAATGCGGTTATGCCTCTAAGTCATGCCTCGACACGTGGGAGATATAGCCGCATCGAGGGCGTTACACGCGCCCCCTACCTCGTGGCCTCCTGGTTGATGTCTTGACATAGGGTCCAAGTCCTCTGGATCATGTTCGTTCTGAAAATCACGTCCCCGAAGGTTTC
The DNA here is from genome assembly GCF_003073215.2 of Triticum urartu. NCBI lineage: Eukaryota > Viridiplantae > Streptophyta > Magnoliopsida > Poales > Poaceae > Triticum > Triticum urartu. Next base: position 244,526,193 of record NC_053028.1, on the reverse strand, counting down.
ATTCCGTTTGGACTCCGTTTGATATTCTTTTTCTGCGAAACCCTAAAATAGGCAAAAAAACAGCAATTCTGGGCTGGGCCTCCGGTTAATAGGTTAGTCCCAAAAATAATATAAAAGTGTATAATAAAGCCCAATAATGTCCAAAACAGAATATAATATAGCATGGAACAATCAAAAATTATAGATACGTTGGAGACGTATCAAGTATGCATTGGCATCAAATGGAGGGGTTGTATCTGTGGACTGAACTACAAAATGCCAGAATAGAGGGGACGGCCTAGCCTATCAAAGACTAGCATCTTCAAGCAGCTCCAAGCATCTTGCAGCATGTAGAAGAGTAAAGAATATCATATTATAATTAGCAATCATGTTGTAGTTAACACCCAGAGATCCTTCCTCGACTCCCTACGAGAAAGCAATCCCGGAGCCAGCATATCCATCACATATCTCAAGCATCCATTTCTAGTTACATAAGATCAGGATACAAGTCTGAACGTCCATTACCGTGGACACGGTATTAGAATATATATCTTCCCTGCATGGGTGCACCACATTACCAAACACGCTCGATCACTCTGGCTGGACATACCTTTCTGGGGTCAATGCCCGGCCTCAGAAGATCAACACGTCGCAGCCCCACCTAGGCTCAGCAGAGAGGTGTTGGCGAACGTAGTAATTTCAAAAAAATTCCTACGCACACGCAAGATCATGGTGATGCATTGCAACGAGAGAGGAGAGTGTTTGTCTACGTACCCTCGTAGACCGGCAACGGAAGCGTTGACACAACGTAGAGGAAGTAGTTGTACGTCTTCCCGATCCGACCGATCCAAGTACCGAACGTACGGCACCTCCGAGTTCTGCACATGTTCAACTCGGTGACGTCCCTCGAGCTCCGATCCAGCAAAGTGTTGAGGGAGAGTTTCGTCAGCACGACGGCGTGATGATGGTGATGATGTTCTACCGACGCAGGGCTTCGCCTAAGCACCGCTACGATATGACTGAGGTGGAATATGGTGGAAGGGGGCACCGCACACGGCTAAGGAACGATCACGAAGATCAACTTGTGTGTCATGGGGTGCCCCCTTGCCCCCGTATATAAAGGAGGGAGAGGGGAAGGTGCGGTCGGCCCAAGGGGTGCGCCTGGAGGAGTCCTACTCCCACTGGGAGTAGGACTCCCCCCTCTTGCCTTGTTGGAAAAGGAAGGGGGAAGGGAGAAAGAGGAAAGGGGGACGCCGCCCCCCTTCCTTGTCCTATTCGGACTAGGGGGGAGGGGGCGCGCGGCCTGCCCTGGCCGGCCCTCCTCTTCTCCCTTAGGGCCCATGTAGGCCCAATAACCCTGGGGGGGGGGGGTTCCGGTAACCCCCCGGTACTCCGGTAAAATCCCGATTTCACCCGGAACGTTTCTGATATCCAAATATAGGCTTCCAATATATCAATCTTTATGTCTCGACCATTTCAAGACTCCTCGTCATGTCCGTTATCACATCCGGGACACCGAAAAACCTTCAGTACATCAAAACACAAAAACCCTAATTACGATCGTCACCGAACTTTAAGCGTGCGGACCCTACGGGTTCGAGAACTATGTAGACATGACCGAGACACATCTCTCGTCAATAACCAATAGCAAAAGCTGCATGCTCATATTGGTTCCTACATATTCTACGAAGATATTTATCGGTCAGACCGCATAACAATATACGTTGTTCCCTTTGTCATCAGTATGTTACTTGCCCGAGATTTGATCGTCGGTATCTCAATACCTAGTTCAATCTCGTTGCCGGCAAGTTTCTTTACTCGTTCCATAATACATCATCCCGCAACTAACTTATTAGTTGCAATGCTTGCAAGGCTTGAGTGATGTGCATTACCGAGAGGGCCCAGAGATACCTCTCCGACAATCGGAGTGACAAATCCTAATCTCGAAATATGCCAACCCAATAAATACCTTCGGAGATACCTGTAGAGCACCTTTATAATCACCCAGTTACGTTGTGACGTTTGGTAGCACACAAAGTGTTCACCCAGTTACGAGAGGGCCCAGATAGCATAAGTATTACGGTGGGTGAACAAATTACTGTTGAGCAATTGATAGAAAAGTGGATAATTATGAGAATATCTAGGCATGATCATGTATATAGGCATCACGTCCGTGACAAGTAGACCGACTCCTGCATACATCTACTACTATTACTCCACACATCGACCGCTATCTAGCATGCATCTAGAGTATTAAGTTCATAAGAACAGAGTAACGCATTAGGTAAGATAACATGATGTAGAGGGATAAACTCAACCAATATGATATAAACCCCATCTTTTTATCCTCGATGGCAACAATACAATACGTGTTGTTTCCCTTTCTGTCAGTGGGATCGAGCACCGCAAGATTGAACCCAAAGCTAAGCACTTCTCACATTGCAAGAAAGATCAATCTAGGAGGCCAAACCAAACTGATAATTCGAAGAGACTTGCAATGATAACCAACCATACATAAAAGATTTCAGAGAAGAATCAAACATTGTTCACAGATAGACTTGATCATAAACCCACAATTCATCGGATCTCGACAAACACACCGCAAAAAGAGTTACATGAAATAGATCTCCAAGAAGATCGAGGAGAACTTTGTACTGAGATTCAAAGAGAGAGAAGAAGCCATCTAGCTAATAACTATGGACCCTAAGGTCTGAAGTAAACTACTCACATATCATCGGAGGGGCCACGGAGTTGATGTAGAGGCCCTCCGTGATTGATTCCCCCTCCGGTGGAGCCTCGGAAAAGGCCCCAAGATGGGATCTCTTGGGTACAGAAGGTTGCGGCGGTGGAAATAGGGTTTCGTGGTGCTCCTAGATGTTTTCAGGGTATATGAGTATATATAGGAGGAAGAAGTAGGTTGGTTGAGCCACGAGGGGCCCACGAGGGGGGAGGGCGCGCCAAGGGGGGTAGGCACACTGAACTATCGAGTAGTCATCAGCTTTGCTCTGCCAGATGTTCATAACATCTGGTGTTGCTTCAGCAGCAGGCCTGGCACCTAGCGGTGCTTTCAGGACGTAATTCTTCTGTGCAGCAATGAGGATAATCCTCAAGTTACGGACCCAGTTCGTGTAATTGCCACCATCATCTTTCAACTTTGCCTTTTTCTCAAGGAACGCATTAAAATTCAACGGAACAACAGCACGGGCCATCTATCTACAATCAAACATAGACAAGCAAGATACTATCAGGTACTAAGTTCATGAAATTTAAGTTCAATTAATCATATTACTTAAGAACTTCCACCTAGAAAAATATCCCTCTAATCCTCTAAGTGATCACGTGATGCAAATCAACTAAACCATGTCCGATCATCACGTGAGATGGAGTAGTATTAATGGTGAACATCAATATGTTGATCATATCTACTATATGATTCACGCTCGACCTTTTGGTCTCCGTGTTCCGAGGCCATATCTATTATATGCTAGGCTCGTCAAGTTTAACCTGAGTATTCCGTGTGTGCAACTGTTTTGCACCCGTTGTATTTGAACGTAGAGCCTATCACACCCGATCATCACGTGGTGTCTCAGCATGAATAACTTTCGCAACGGTGCATACTCAGGGAGAACACTTATAATTTGATAATTTAGTGAGGGATCATCTTATAATCCTACCGTCAATCAAAGCAAGATAAGATGCATAAAAGATAAACATCACATGCAATCAATATAAGTGATATGATATGGCCATCATCATCTTGTACTTGTGATCTCCATCTCTGAAGTATCGTCATGATCACCATTGTCACCGGCGCGGCACCTTGATCTCCATCATAGCATCGTTGTCGTCTCGCCAATCTTATGCTTCCACGACTACCGCTACCGCTTAGTGATAAAGTAAAGCATTACAACGCGATTGTATTGCATACAATAAAGTGACAACCATATGGCTCCTGCCGGTTGCTGATAACTTGGTTACAAAACATGATCATCTCATACAATAAAATTTAGCATCATGTCTTGACCATATCACATCACAACATGCCCTGCAAAAACAAGTTAGACGTCCTCTACTTTGTTGTTGCAAGTTTTACGTGGCTGCTACGGGCTTAGCAAGAACCGTTCTTACCTACGCATCAAAACCACAACGATAGTTTGTCAAGTTGGTGCTGTTTTAACCTTCGCAAGGACCGGGCGTAGCCACACTTGGTTCAACTAAAGTTGGAGAAACTGACACCCGCCAGCCACCTGTGTGCAAAGCACGTCGGTAGAACCAGTCTCGTGTAAGCGTACGCGTAATGTCGGTCCGGGCCGCTTCATCCAACAATACCGCCGAACCAAAGTATGACATGCTGGTAAGCAGTATGACTTATATCGCCCACAACTCACCTGTGTTCTACTCGTGCACAACATCAATGCATAAAACCTAGGCTCTGATGCCACTGTTGGGGAACATAGTAATTTCAAAAAAATTCCTACGCACACGCAAGATCATGGTGATGCACATCAATGAGAGAGGAGAGTGTTTGTCTACGTACCCTCGTAGACCGGCAACGGAAGCGTTGACACAACATAGAGGAAGTAGTTGTATGTCTTCCCGATCCGACCGATCCAAGTACCGAACATACGGCACCTCCGAGTTCTGCACACGTTCAACTCAGTGACGTCGATCGAGCTCCGATCTAGCAAAGTGTTGAGGGAGAGTTCCGTCAGCACGACGGCGTGATGACGGTGATGATGTTCTACCGACGTAGGGCTTCGCCTAAGCACCGCTACGATATGACTGAGGTGGAATATGGTGGAAGGGGGCACCACACATGGCTAAGGAACGATCACGAAGATCAACTTGTGTGTCATGGGGTGCCCCCTTGCCCCCGTATATAAAGAAGGGAGAGGGGGAGGTGCGGCCGGCCCAAGGGGTGCGCCTGGAGGAGTCCTACTCCCACCGGGAGTAGGACTCCCCCCTCTTGCCTTGTTGGAAAAGGAAGGGGGAAGGGAGAAAGAGGAAAGGGGGGCGCCGCCCCCCTTCCTTGTCCTATTCGAACTAGGGGGGAGGGGGCAGGCGGCCTGCCCTAGCCAGCCCTCCTCTTCTCCCTTAGGGCCCATGTAGGCCCAATAACCCCTGGGGGAGGGTTCCGGTAACCCCCCGGTACTCTGGTAAAATCCCGATTTCACCCGGAACGTTTCTGATATCCAAATATAGGCTTCCAATATATCGATCTTTATGTCTCGACCATTTCGAGACTCCTCGTCATGTCCGTGATCACATCCGGGACACCGAACAACCTTCGGTACATCAAAACACAAAAACCCTAATTACGATCGTCACCGAACTTTAAGCGTGCGGACCCTACGGGTTCGAGAACTATGTAGGCATGACCGAGACACGTCTCCGGTCAATAACCAATAGCGGAACTTGGATGCTCATATTGGTTCCTACATATTCTAGGAAGATCTTTATCGGTCAGACCGCATAACAATATACGTTGTTCCCTTTGTCATCGGTATGTTACTTGCCTGAGATTTGATCGTTGGTATCTCAATACCTAGTTCAATCTCGTTACCGGCAAGTCTCTTTACTCGTTCTGTAATACATCATCCCGCAACTAACTTATTAGTTGCAATGCTTGCAAGGCTTGAGTGATGTGCATTACCGAGAGGGCCCAGAGATACCTCTCCGACAATCGGAGTGACAAATCCTAATCTCGAAATACGCCAACCCAACAAATACCTTCGGAGACACCTGTAGAGCACCTTTATAATCACCCAGTTACATTGTGACGTTTGGTAGCACACAAAGTGTTCCTCCGGTAAACAGGAGTTGCATAATCTCATAGTCATAGGAACATATATAAAGTTATGAAGAAAGCAATAGCAACAAACTAAACGATCAAGTGCTAAGATAATGGAATGGGTCAAGTCAATCACATCATTCTCCTAATGATATGATCCCGTTAACCAAATAACAACTCATGTCTATGGTTAGGAAACATAACCATCTTTGATCAACGAGCTAGTCAAGTAGAGGCATACTAGTGACACTCTGTTTGTCTATGTATTCACACATGTATTATGTTTCTGGTTAATACAATTCTAGAATGAATAATAAACATTTATCATGATACAAGGAAATAAATAATAACTTTATTATTGCCTCCAGGGCATATTTCCTTCAAGAGGTCCCCGCCGGTCTACATCCTAAGCACTCTGGGGTCTTGGGCTCATCTCCCATTGCACTCCGAGTCATTGCAAGCAGGGTGGATACCAGCACCGCCTCGGATGGCCAGCACGATCCGACCATGCTGCAATGCTGAACTGGACGTCCGACAAAGCTTCGACTGATACCACGACGTCAAGGCCCATATCTATGCTCGCATGGTGGTTAGTGCGTAAAGGCCAACTCAGAACAAATACCCAAACCTGTCAGTGCATTGGGGGCTCGCGGAGACGAGCAGAGACTCACGATAATGTGACCCTGTCGCCCCGTCTCATGGACTTACAGCAAGGGCCCAGAATGCCCGGCCGCGCCTCGTAGAAAACTTGCGGGTGCTCGACGGGCCCGCCCGACTTTTGCATCAACTCGCAGGTACCCCTTATGGCCGACCCAACTTCAACAATGGTCTCAAGTAAAGTCAAGGTAACCGTGTATCCAAACATCAGGGGGGAAACCCGAGGAATCGCCCTCGATGGATTCCACTCGATGTAATCATCAAGGTGAACATACGAGGAGCCACCCTCGAGGTTCACACTTGAGGTGTTGCACGACAGAGCCATATCGGGAATGGTGAAGGAGGAACCACCCTTATTGACCACGACCGAATAGCTACACTTCAGAGTTGTCATCAGGAGTGCGTTGTGAGGTATCACCCTCGACACTCGAGAGTAGCTCTGCAGAGTCGAGCAACAAAAGGGGCATGATGTGATGTGAGGTGTTGGGCTTTGGTCATTGATCACGTTGATCGAGTCATCGATGATGAAGTAGGGGCAACAAGGACAAGGTGGGGTTGCTACCTCTTGAGCACTGCGTTGGTTTTCCCATGAAGAGGAAAGGGTGATGCAGCAAAGTAGCGTAAGTATTTCTCTCAATTTTTGAGAACCAAGGTATCAATCCAGTAGGAGGCCACACGCAAGTCCCTCGTACCTACACAAACAAATAAGAACCTCGCAGCCAACGTGATAAAGGGGTTGTCAATCCCTTCACGGTCACTTACGAGAGTGAGATCTGATAGACATGATAAAATAATATTTTTGGTATTTTTATGATAAAGATTAAAAGTAAAGATTACAAAATAAAAGGTAATAGAAATAGCTTGTTGACGAAAGATTAATATGATGGAGAATAGACCCGGGGGCCATAGGTTTCACTAGTGGCTTCTCTCAAGATAGCATAAGTATTACAGTGGGTGAACAAATTAATGTCAAGCAATTGATAGAAAAGCGAATAATTACGAGAATATCTAGGCATGATCATGTATATAGGCATCACATCCATGACAAGTAGACCGACTCCTGCCTGCATCTACTACTATTACTCCACACATCGACCGCTATCCAGCATGCATCTAGAGTATTAAGTTCATAAGAACAGAGTAACGCATTAGGTAAGATAACATGATGTAGAGGGATAAACTCAAGCAATATGATATAAACCCCATCTTTTTATCCTCGATGGCAACAATACAATACGTGTTGTTTCCCTTTCTGTCAGTGGGATCGAGCACCGCAAGATTGAACCCAAAGCTAAGCACTTCTCACATTGCAAGAAAGATCAATCTAGGAGGCCAAACCAAACTGATAATTCGAAGAGACTTGCAAAGATAACCAACCATACATAAAAGATTTCAGAGAAGAATCAAACATTGTTCACAGATAGACTTGATCATAAACCCACAATTCATCGGATCTCGACAAACACACCGCAAAAAGAGTTGCATGAAATAGATCTCCAAGAAGATCGAGGAGAACTTTGTATTGAGATTCAAAGAGAGAGAAGAAGCCATCTAGCTAATAACTATGGACCCTAAGGTCTGAAGTAAACTACTCACATATCATCGGAGGGGCCACGGAGTTGATGTAGAGGCCCTCCGTGATTGATGCCCCCTCCGGCGGAGCCTCGGAAAAGGCCCCAAGATGGGATCTCTTGGGTACAGAAGGTTGCGGCGGTGGAAATAGGGTTTCGTGGTGCTCCTAGATGTTTTCAGGGTATATGAGTATATATAGGAGGAAGAAGTAGGTCGGTTGAGCCACGAGGGGGAGGGCGCGCCCAGGGGGGTAGGCGCGCCCCCTGCCTTGTTGACTCCTCATTTGTTTCTTGATGTCCACTCCAAGTCCTCTGGATCACGTTTGTTCCAAAAATCACGTTCCCGAAGGTTTCATTCCGTCAGGATACCGTTTGATATTCCTTTTCTGCGAAACACTGAAATAGGCAGAAAAAACAGCAATTTGCACTGGGCCTTGGGTTAATAGGTTAGTACCAAAAATGATATAAAAGTGTAAAATAAAGCCCATTAACACCCAAAACAGATAATATAATAGCATGGAACAATCAAAAACTATAGATACGTTGGAGATGTATCATGGGGTCACTGGTGGATCACTAACCAACCTATACTAAGCAGTTTAGGATAAGCAGGTAAGGTACAACGAGAAGGTTACAAAAGCAGGCTATGCATCAGAATAGGAGCAAACAATAACAGAAGCAAAATATAATGCAAGCATGAGAGAATGGAATGGGCGATATTGGGATGATCAAAGGGGGGCTTGCCTGGTTGCTCAGGTGAGAAGGAGGGGTCGTCATCGACGTAGTCGATCACCGGGGCCTCAGCAGCGGTCTTGGGGTCTACCGGAGAGAAGAGGGGGGAGAAACAGTAAATACATAGCAAGCAATTGCATAACAGGACAACATTGTTGGAGAACGTAGCAGAAATTCAAAATTTTCCTACGTGTCACCAAGATCTATCTATGGAGAGACCAGCAACGAGGGGAAGGAGAGTGCATCTACATACCCTTGTAGATCTCTAAGCGGAAGCGTTCAAGTGAACGGGGTTTATGGAGTCGTACTCGTCGTGATCCAAATCACCGATGACCAAGTGCCGAACGGACGGCACCTCCGCGTTCAACACACGTACAGCCCGTGACGTCTCCCATGCCTTGATCCAGCAAGGAGAGAGGGAGAGGTTGAGGAAGACTCCATCCAGCAGCAGCACAACGGCGTGGTGGTGATGGAGGAGCGTGGCAATCCTGCAGGGCTTCGCCAAGCACCACGGGAGAGGAGAAGAACTTGGGAGAGAGGGAGGGGCTGCACCAAAGGCAAAAGGTATCTCAAGAGGCCCTCCTACCCTCACTATATATAGGGATCCCAAGGGGGGGGTGCGCCAGCCCTAGGAGATCTAATCTCCTAGGGGGCGGCTGCCAGGGAAGGAGTCCTTCCCCCCCAAGGCACCTAGGAGGTGCCTTCCCCTGCTGGGACTCTTGCTTTAGGGTTTCCCCAGGCGCATGGGCCTCTTGGGGCTGGTGCCCTTGGCCCATGTAGGCCAAGGCGCACCCCCTACAGCCCATGTGGCCCCCCGGGGCAGGTGGCCCCACCCGGTGGGCCCCCGGGACCCTTCCGGTGGTCCCGGTACAATACCGATGACCCCGAAACTTGTCCCGATGGCCGAAACAGGACTTCCTATATATAAATCTTTACCTCCGGACCATTCCGGAACTCCTCGTGACGTCCGGGATCTCATCCGGGACTCCGAACAACATTCGGTAACCACATACAAGCTTCCTTTATAACCCTAGCGTCATCGAACCTTAAGTGTGTAGACCCTACGGGTTCGGGAGACATGCAGACATGACCGAGACGTTCTCCGGTCAATAACCAACAGTAGGATCTGGATACCCATGTTGGCTCCCACATGTTCCACGATGATCTCATCGGATGAACCACGATGTCAAGGACTTAATCAATCCCGTATACAATTCCCTTTGTCTAGCGGTATTGTGCTTGCCCGAGATTCGATCGTCGGTATCCTTATACCTTGTTCAATCTCGTTACCGGCAAGTCTCTTTACTCGTTCTGTAACACATCATCCCGTGATCAACTCCTTGGTCACATTGCGCATATGATGATGTCCTACCGAGTGGGCCCAGAGATACCTCTTCGCTTACACGGAGTGACAAATCCCAGTCTCGATTCGTGCCAACCCAACAGACACTTTCGGAGATACCTGTAATGTACCTTTATAGCCACCCAGTTACGTTGTGACGTTTGGCACACCCAAAGCACTCCTACGGTATCCGGGAGTTGCACAATCTCATGGTCTAAGGAAATGATACTTGACATTAGAAAAGCTTTAGCAAACGAACTACACGATCTTTGTGCTATGCTTAGGATTGGGTCTTGTCCATCACATCATTCTCCTAATGATGTGATCCCGTTATCAACGACATCCAATGTCCATGGTCAGGAAACCGTAACCATCTATTGATCAACGAGCCAGTCAACTAGAGGCTTACTAGGGACATGGTGTTGTCTATGTATCCACACATGTATCTGAGTTTCCTATCAATACAATTCTAGCATGGATAATAAACGATTATCATGAATAAGGAAATATAACAATAATCAATTTATTATTGCCTCTAGGGCATATTTCCAACAGTCTCCCACTTGCACTAGAGTCAATAATCTAGTTCACATCGATATGTGATTAACACTCAAGGTCACATCCCCATGTGACTAACACCCAAAGAGTTTACTATAGTTAATAGTCTAGTTCACATCTCTATGTGATTAACACTCAATGAGTTCTAGGTTTGATCATGTTGCTTGTGAGAGAGGTTTTAGTCAACGGGTCTAAACCTTTCAGATCCGTGTGTGCTTTACAAATCTCTATGTCATCTCCTAGATGTAGCTACCACGTTCTATTTGGAGCTATTCCAAATAACTGTTCTACTTGGAGCTATTCTGAATTGTTGCTCCATTATACGTATCCGGTATCTCTACTCAGAGCTATCCGGATAGGTGTTAAGCTTGTATCGACATAACCCTTTACGACGAACTCTTTTACCACATCCATAATCGAGAAAATTCCTTAGTCCACTAGTTACTAAGGATAACGTTGACCGCTGTCCTGTGATTCATTCTTGGATCACTCTTGTACCCCTTGACTGACTCATGGCAAGGCACACCTCAGGTGCGGTACACGTCAAAGCATACTGTAGAGCCTACGTCTTAAGCATAGGGGACGACCTTCGTCCTTTCTCTCTATTCTGCCATGGTCGAGATTTAAGTCTTAACTTCATACCTTAGAACTCAGGCAAGAACTCCTTCTTTGACTGATCCATCTTGAACACCTTCAAGATCATATCAAGGTATGTGCTCATTTGAAAGTTCCATTAAGCGTTTTGATCTATCCTTATAGATCTTGATGCTCAATGCTCAAGCAGCTTAATCCAGGCTTTCCATTGAAAACACTTTCCAAATAACCCTATATGCTTTCCAGAAATTCTACGTCATTTCTGATCAACAATATGTCAACAACATATATTCATCAGAAATTCTATAGTGCTCCGACTCACTTCTTTGGAAATACAAGTTTCTCATAAACTTTGTATACACCAAAATCTTTGATCATCTCATCAAAGCATACATTCCAACTCCGAGATGCTTACTCCAGTCCTTAGAAGGATTGCTGGAGCTTTGCATACTTATTAGCATCTTTCAGGATTGACAAAACCTTCCGGTTGTATTACATACAACCTTTCCTCAAGAAAAATCGTTGAGGAAACAATGTTTTGACATCCTATCTGCAAGATTTCATAAATAATGCAGTAATCGCTAATATAATTCCAACAGACTCTTAGCATCGCTACGAGTGAGAAAATCTCATCGTAGTCAACTCCTTTGAACTTGTCGGAAAACATATTAACGACAAGTCAAGCTTTCTTAATGGTGACATTTACCATCATTGTCCGTCTTCCTTTTAAAATCCATCTGTACCTGACAGCCTTATGACCATCAAGTAGTTCTTCCAAAGTCTACACTTTGTTTTCATACATGGATCCTACCTCGGATTTTATGGCCTCGAGCCATTTATCGGAATCCGGGCCCACCATCGCTTCTCCATAGCTCGTAGGTTCATTGTTGTCTAGCAACATGACTTCCAAGACAGGATTACGTACCACTCTGAAGTAGTACGCATCCTTGTCATCCCACGAGGTTTGGGAGTGACTTGATCTGAAGTTTCATGATCACTATCATAAGCTTCCACTTCAATTGGTGTAGGTGCCACAGGAACAACTTCCTGTGCCCCGCCACAGACTAGTTGAAGAGACGGTTCAATAACCTCATCAAGTCTCCACCATCCTCCCACTCAATTCTTTCGAGAGAAACTTTTCCTCGAGAAAGGACCTGATTCTAGAAACAATCCCTTATTGCTTTCGGATCTGAGACAGGAGGTATACCCAACTGTTTTGGGTGTCCTATGAAGATGCATTTATCCGCTTTGGGTTCGAGCTTATCAGCCTGAAACTTTTTCACATAAGCGTCGCAGCCCCAAACTTTTAAGAAATGACAGCTTAGGTTTCTCTAAACCATAGTTCATATGGTGTCATCTCACCGGAATTACGTGGTGCCCTATTTAAAGTGAATGTGGTTGTCTCTAATGCCTAAACCATAAACTATCGTGGTAATTTGATAAGAGACATCATGGTATGCATCATATCCAATAGGGTGCAGTTATGATGTCCGGACACACCATCACACTATGGTGTTCCAGGCTGTATCAGTTGTGAAACAATTTCCACAATGTCTTAATTCCGTGCCAAACTCGTAATTCAGATATTCATCTCTATGATCATATCATAGATACTTTATCCTCTTGTCACGACGATCTTTCAACTTCACCCTGAAATTACTTGAACCTTTCAATAATTCAGACTCATGATTCATCAAGTAAATATACTCAACATCTACTCAAATCATCTGTGAAGAACATAACGATATCCACTACATGCCTCAGCACTCATTGGACTGCACACATCAAAATGTATTACTTCCAACAAGTTGCTTTCTAGTTCCATTTTACTGAAACCGAGGCTTTCAGTCATCTTGCCCATGTGGTATGATTTGCATGTCTCAAGTGATTCGAAATCAAGTGAGTCCAGAGATCCATCAACATGGAGCTTCCTCATGCGTTTTATACCAATATGACTCAAATTGCAGTGCCACAAGTATGTGGTACTATCATTACTATCCTATATCTTTTGGCATGAACATGTGTATCACTACGATCGAGATTCAGTAAACTATTCATTTTAGGTGTAAGACCATTGAAGGTATTATTCAAATAAACAGAGTAACCATTATTCTCCTTAAATGAACAACCGTATTGCGATAGACATAACCTAATCATGTCTATGCTCAACGCAAACTCCAATCTCGGTGGTAGAGGGAGCGTGCGATGCTTGATCATATCAGCATTGGAAACACTTCCAACACTTATCGTCAGCTCACCTTTAGCTAGTCTCCGTTTAATCCGTAGCTTTTATTTCGAGTTACTAACACTTAGCAACCGAACCGGTATCTAATACCCTGGTGCTACTAGGAGTACTAGTAAAGTACACATCAACACAATGTATATCCAATATACTTCTATCGACCTTGCCAGCCTTCTAATCTACCAAGTATCTAGGGTAATTCTGCTCCAGTGGTTGTTCCCCTTATTACAGAAGCACTTAGTCTCGGGTTTGGGTTCAACCTTGGGTTTCTTCACTAGAGCAGCAGCTGAATTGCCGTTTCATGAAGTATCCCTTCTTACCCTTGCCCTTCTTGAAACTAGTGGTTTCACCAACCATCAACAATTGATGCTCCTTTTTGATTTCTACTTTTGTGCTGTCAAACATCGCGAATATCTCAAGGATCATCATATATGTCCCTGATATATTATAGTTCATCACGAAGCTCTAGCAGCTTGGTGGTAATGACTTTGGAGAAAACATCACTATCTCATCTGGAAGATCAACTCCCACTCGATTCAAATGATTGTTGTACTCAGACAATCTGAGCACAAGCTCAACAATTGAGCTTTTCTCCCTTAGTTTGCAGGCTAAGAGAATCGTCGGAGGTCTTATACCTCTTGACGTGGGCACGAGCCTGAAATCCCAATTTCAGCCCTCGAAACATCTCATATGTTTCGCACGTTTCAAAAAACGTCTTCGGTGCCTCAACTCTAAACCGTTTAACTGACCTATCACGTAGTTATCAAATGCGTATGTCGGATGTTCGCAACATCCACAGACGACGTTCGAGGTTCAGCACACTGAGCGGTGCATTAAGGACATAAGCCTTCTATAAAGCAATGAGGATAATCCTCAGTTTACGGACCTAGTCCGCATAATTGCTACTATCAACTTTCAACTAATTTTTCTCTAGGAACATATCTAAACAGTAGAACTATAGCATGAGCTACGACATAATTTGCAAAATCCTTTTGACTATGTTCAGGATAATTAAGTTCATCTTATGAACTCCCACTTAGATAGACATCCCTCTAGTCATCTAAGTGATTACATGATCCGAGTCAACTAGGCCGTGTCCGATCATCACGTGAGACGGACTAGTCAACGTCGGTGAACATCTTCATGTTGATCGTATCTTCTATACGACTCATGCTCGACCTTTCGGCCTTCTGTGTTCCGAGGCCATGTCTGTACATGCTAGGCTCGTCAAGTTAACCCTAAGTGTTTTGCATGTGTAAAACTGTCTTACACCCGTTGTATGTAAACGTAAGGATCTATCACACCCGATCATCACGGCGTGCTTCGAAACGATGAACTGTAGCAACGGTGCACAGTTAGGGGAGAACACTTCTTGAAATTTTAATGAGGGATCATCTTATTTACTACCGTCGTTCTAAGCAAATAACATGTATAAACATGATAAACATCACATGCAATCAAATAGTGACATGATATGGCCAATATCATATAGCTCCTTTGATCTCCATCTTGGGGCTCCATGATCATCTTGTCACCGGCATGACACCATGATCTCCATCATCATGATCTCCATCATCGTGTCTTCTTGAAGTTGTCACGTCATCTATTACTTCTACTACTACAACTAACGGTTAGCAATAAAGTAAAGTAATTACATGACGTTTAAGTTGACATGCAGGTCATAAATAAATAAAGACAACTCCCATGGCTCCTGCCGGTTGTCATACTCATCGACATGCAAGTCGTGATTCCTATTACAAGAACATGATCAATCTCATACATCACATATATCATTCATCACATCCTTTGGCCATATCACATCACATAGCATACCCTGCAAAAACAAGTTAGACGTCCTCTAATTGTTGTTTGCATGTTTTACGTGGCTGCTATGGGTTTCTAGCAAGAACGTTTCTTACCTACGCAAAGACCACAACGTGATATGCCAATTGCTATTTACCCTTCATAAGGACCCTGTTCATCGAATCCGATCCGACTAAAGTGGGAGAGACAGACACCCGCCAGCCACCTTATGCAACTAGTGCATGTTTATCGGTGGAACCGGTCTCACGTAAGAGTACGTGTAAGGTTGGTCCGGGACGCTTCATCCCACGATGCCTCCGAATCAAGATAAGACTAGTAACAGTAAGCATATTGAACAAAATCAACGCCCACAACTACTTTGTCTTCTACTCGTGCATAGAATCTACGCAATAGACCTAGCTCTGATACCACTGTTGGAGAACGTAGCAGAAATTCAAAATTTTCCTACGTGTCACCAAGATCTATCTATGGAGAGACCAGCAACGAGGGGAAGGAGAGTGCATCTACATACCCTTGTAGATCGCTAAGCGGAAGCATTCAAGTGAACGCGGTTGATGGAGTCGTACTCGTCGTGATCCAAATCACCGATGACCAAGTGCCGAACGGACGGCACCTCCGCGTTCAACACACGTACAGCCCGGTGATGTCTCCCATGCCTTGATCCAGCAAGGAGAGAGGGAGAGGTTGAGGAAGACTCCATCCAGCAGCAGCACAACGGCGTGGTGGTGATGGAGGAGCGTGGCAATCCTGCAGGGCTTCGCCAAGCACCACGGGAGAGGAGAAGAACTTGGGAGAGAGGGAGGGGCTGCACCAAAGGCAAAAGGTATCTCAAGAGGCCCTCCTACCCTCACTATATATAGGGATCCCAAGGGGGGGTGCGCCAGCCCTAGGAGATCCAATCTCCTAGGGGGCGGCGGCCAGGGAAGGAGTCCTTCCCCCCCAAGGCACCTAGGAGGTGCCTTCCCCTGCTGGGACTCTTGCTTTAGGGTTTCCCCAGGCGCATGGGCCTCTTGGGGCTGGTGCCCTTGGCCCATGTAGGACAAGGCGCACCCCCTACAGCCCATGTGGCCCCCCGGGGCAGGTGGCCCCACCCGGTGGGCCCCCGGGACCCTTCCGGTGGTCCCGGTACAATACCGATGACCCCGAAACTTGTCCCGATGGCCGAAACAGGACTTCCTATATATAAATCTTTACCTCCGGACCATTCCGGAACTCCTCGTGACGTCCGGGATCTCATCCGGGACTCCGAACAACATTCGGTAACCACATACAAGCTTCCTTTATAACCCTAGCGTCATCGAACCTTAAGTGTGTAGACCCTACGGGTTCGGGAGACATGCAGACATGACCGAGACGTTCTCCGGTCAATAACCAACAGCGGGATCTGGATACCCATGTTGGCTCCCACATGTTCCACGATGATATCATCGGATGAACCACGATGTCAAGGACTTAATCAATCCCGTATACAATTCCCTTTGTCTAGCGGTATTGTGCTTGCCCGAGATTCGATCGTCGGTATCCCTATACCTTGTTCAATCTCGTTACCGGCAAGTCTCTTTACTCGTTCTGTAACACATCATCCCGTGATCAACTCCTTGGTCACATTGCGCATATGATGATGTCCTACCGAGTGGGCCCAGAGATACCTCTCCGCTTACACGGAGTGACAAATCCCGGTCTCGATTCGTGCCAACCCAACAGACACTTTCGGAGATACCTGTAATGTACCTTTATAGCCACCCAGTTACGTTGTGACGTTTGGCACACCCAAAGCACTCCTACGGTATCCGGGAGTTGCACAATCTCATGGTCTAAGGAAATGATACTTGACATTAGAAAAGCTTTAGCAAACGAACTACACGATCTTTGTGCTATGCTTAGGATTGGGTCTTGTCCATCACATCATTCTCCTAATGATGTGATCCCGTTATCAACGACATCCAATGTCCATGGTCAGGAAACCGTAACCATCTATTGATCAACGAGCCAGTCAACTAGAGGCTTACTAGGGACATGGTGTTGTCTATGTATCCACACATGTATCTGAGTTTCCTATCAATACAATTCTAGCATGGATAATAAACGATTATCATGAACAAGGAAATATAACAATAATCAATTTATTATTGCCTCTAGGGCATATTTCCAACAAACATGCAGAGCTAGACGTGTTTTAATGCGGTGCTACACGCTACCGGCGAAGGGGGATAACATCCGGGAATGCTTTCGTGAAGTTTGGCATCTTTGGACAAACGAACCAGAGGGGGACGATTGCAGGTTCGCTATGGTAGGGATGTGTGGCGGACGAACGGACAGCGTATTCGGATCCGTCTCGTCTTTGTGAGGAACTTCCATGTATAAAACTTTTTCATCCGAGCTATGGTTTATTTTCTACGATTTTTGTAAGTTTGAACATTATTCTGAAATTAATAATAAATCTAAAATGAAGTTATTGCATCAGCATGATGTCATCATGATGCCATCAGTCAACATTGACCATTGACTGGTCAAACAGGGCAGTGGGGCCCGTCTGTCATAGACATATTTTAACTAAACAGGTTTAATTAGACTAAGATGCAATTAGGTTAATTAAGCATAATTAATTAGGGTTAATTAACAGGATTAATTAATTAATTAAATTATTTTTATTTTTATTTTTATTTACACATATTTCTTTCCTGGTTCAAAGAAAAGGGGGTCGGGCCCTACCTGTCTGTGGCAGTGGGGTGGGGGTTAGCTTAGCGCTAACCACCCCGGTTAGTGGTCGGGGCACACCGACGCGAGCCGGCCTCACCAGGGAGGCCGCCAGGCGCACAACACGACGAGGGCGCGACTAGGAACAGCCGAGCCACGGGCTAGCGTGGGCGGGGCCGGCCACTGCGAGCGAGGGGGGTGAAGCGAGCGAGGAGGGGCGGTCGGGGCGCGACTGCCGGCGAGCGGTGCTGAAGAGGAACGCGGCCAGGGGGCGAGCAGGGAACCGCAGCGTCGACGACGCGGGATGCGAGCGGCGATGGCGCGGGACGCGAGCGGCGGGGCATGCGCGAGCGTGGTGGGCACGCGTGGTCGGGCGCCGGGCGGAGCGGCGCAGCGGCCGAAGACACACGACAGCGCCGGGAGGGCATGCAGGATGACGCGGTGAGCGCGGGCTTGCACGAGATCGGGCGGCGGCGGAACACGACATCTACGGCGACGGGAGCAGAGGGGAAGGGGAAAACGGAGGAGGGGCTCACAGGGAGCTGTAGGGAGGTGGCAGTGGGCTCGGGGAGTGCGAGGGCGGTCCCAACGGCGGGGCGAGGATGAGGTGACGATCGACGACGGAGAGGCGGGGTGGGGCAGTCCGGCGACGGAATCATGGAGGCGACGGCGTCAGGGGCAGGCACAGGGTCGGGGCGCGCCATGCGGGAGGAGATGGAGAGGCGGGCGCCTGTGAGGTGGCGAGGGGCGACGGCAGGGTGGTCGGGGCTCGCTGCCCCTATCACGATCCAGACGGGAGGAGAGGAGATCGTGGGGGTGAGTGGTGGGAGTGGGGTTGGGCTAGGGTTAGGTGGGGGTTGTCTGTTGGCCAGAGAAGCGGGGCTAGGCCGGCCGGTAGCTGGGCCGATTGGCCCAGCGGGAGGGGGGTTGTTTCTTTTCCTTTTTACATTTATTTTTTTGTTAAAAGGATAGCTACTATTTTGAATGAAATCAAGGCATCAAATGACTTTTTGTTGAATGTGAAACTTAGCAAATAATTCAGGGACACCATTGTGGTGTTGCCTAAAAATTTTCAGGGCCAAAGGAATTGTTCAAGCATTTTTAGAAATTGAAAAGGTCAATGTAATAATTGTTGGACCACAAAATAAAATCCCAGGAGCATTTTGGGAACTAAAATGAGGTTGGTTTCAACATGACAAATAACCAGATCTTATTTGCCACACTTTGAAAATTTTAGCTTTCATGTTCGAAAACTTTGAGTTTTGGACTTTAATTTGAATTTAAAATTTGAACCGGTTTCGAACCAACGCGAGTTTATCAACAATAATCATGGTGATGTGTGATAACCCACAAGTATAGGGGATCGCAACAGCTTTCGAGGGTAGAGTATTCAACCCAAATTTATTGATTCGACGCAAGGGGAGCCAAAGAATATTCTCAAGTATTAGCAGCTGAGTTGTCAATTCAACCACACCTGGAAACTTAGTATCTGCAGCAAAGTGTTTAGTAGCAAAGTAATATGATAGTGGTGGTAGCGGCAACAAAAGTAAAGACAGCAAAAGTAATATTTTTGGTATTTTGTAGTGATTGTAACAGTAGCAGCGGGAAAGTAAATAAGCGTAAACCAGTATATGGAAAACTTGTAGGCATCGGATCAGTGATAGATAATTATGCCGGATGCGGTTCATCATGTAACAGTCATAACATAGGGTGACACAGAACTAGCTCCAATTCATCAATGTAATGTAGGCATGTATTCCGTATATAGTCATACGTGCTTATGGAAAAGAACTTGCATGACATCTTTTGTCCTACCCTCCCGTGGTAGCGGGGTCCTATTGGAAACTAAGGGATATTAAGGCCTCCTTTTAATAGAGAACCGGAACAAAGCATTAGCACATAGTGAATACATGAACTCCTCAAACTATGGTCATCACCGGAGTGGTCCCGATTATTGTCACTTCGGGGTTGCCGGATCATAACACATAGTAGGTGACTATAGACTTGCAAGATAGGATCAAGAACTCACATATATTCATGAAAACATAATAGGTTCAGATCTGAAATCATGGCACTCGGGCCCTAGTGACAAGCATTAAGCATAGCAAAGTCATAGCAACATCAATCTCAGAACATAGTGGATACTAGGGATCAAACCCTAACAAAACTAACTCGATTACATGATAAATCTCATCCAACCCATCACCGTCCAGCAAGCCTACGATGGAATTACTCACGCACGGCGGTGAGCATCATGAAATTGGTGATGGAGGATGGTTGATGATGACGACGGCGACGAATCCCCCTCTCGGAGCCCCGAACGGACTCCAGATCAGCCCTCCCGAGAGGTTTTAGGGCTTGGCGGTCGGCTCCGTATCGTAAAACGCGATGATTTCTTCTCTCTGATTTTTTTCTCTCCGAAAGCAAATATATAGAGTTGGAGTTGGCGTCGGAGGGCATCCAGGGGGCCCATGAGGTAGGGGGGCGCGCCCCCCACCCTCGTGGACAGGGTGTGGGCCCCCTGGTCTTCATCTTTGGCGAGGATTTTTTATTATTTTTTCTTAGATGTTCCGTGGAGTTTCAGGTCATTCCGAGAATATTTGTTTTCTGCACATAAAACAACACCATGGCAATTCTGCTGAAAACATCATCAGTCCGGGTTAGTTCCATTCAAATCATACAAGTTAGAGTCCAAAACAAGGGCAAAAGTGTTTGGAAAAGTAGATACGATGGAGACGTATCAAGAGACGTATCAACTCCCCCAAGTTTAAACCCATGCTTGTCCTCAAGCAATTTAGTTGACAAACTGAAAGAAAGAAAGAAAAACTTTTACAAACTCCGTTTGCTCTAGTTGTTGTAACTATGTCAAGCCAGTATTCAAGTTTTCAGCAGAGATCATAACTAACCACATTTGCAATAATTCTCAGGTCTCATAATTACTCATATCAATAGCATAATCAACTATCAAGCCATAATAATAAATCTTAGATGACAACACTTTTTCAAAACAATCATAATATGATATAACAAGATGGTATCTCGCTAGCCCTTTCTGAGACCACAAAACATAAATGCAGAGCACCTTTAAAGATCAAGGACTAACTAGACATTGTAACTCATGGTAAAAGAGATCCAATCATAGTCACACCCAATATAAATTAACAGTGATGAATGCAAATGACAGTTGTGCTCTCCAGCTAGTGCTTTTTAATAAGAGGGTGATGACTCAACATAAAAGTAAATGGATAGGCCCTTCGCAGAGGGAAGCAGGGATTTGTAGAGGTGCCAGAGCTCAGTTTTGAAATAGAGATAAATTGTATTTTTAGCGGTATACTTTCATTGTCAACGTAACAACTAAGAGATGGCGATATCTTCCATGCTAAACACATTATAGGCGGTTCCCAAACAGAATGGTAAAGTTTATACGCCCCCTCCATCAACAAGCATCAATCCATGGCTTGCTCGAAACAACGAGTGCCTCCAACATACATCAGGTCCCAGGGGGAGTTTTGTTTGCAATTAATTTTGATTTAGTTTGCATAAAGCATGGGACTGGGCATCCGGTGACCAGCCATTTTCTCGTGAGTGAGGAGCGGAGTCCACTGCTCTTGAGAATAACCCGCCTAACACGGAAGATAAGGACAGCCTTGGTTGATGGATGAGCTATTCGAGCATACAAAATAGAATGTTTATTTGAAGGTTTAGAGTTTGGCACATACAAATTTACTTGGAACGGCAAGTAGATACCGCATATAGGAAGGTATAGTGGACTCATCTGGAATAACTTTGGGGTTTAAGGGATTGGATGCACAAGCAGTATTCCCACTTAGTACAAGTGAAGGCTAGCAAAAGACTGGGGAGCGACCAACTAGAGAGCGACAATAGCCATGTACATGCATTAAAATTAATAAACATTGGATGCAAGCATGAGTAGGATATAATCCACCATGAACATAAATATCATGAAGGCTATGTTGATTTTGTTTCAACTACATGCGTGAACATGTGCCAAGTCAAGTCACTTAGATCATTCAAAGGAGGATACCACCCCATCATACCACATCATAATCATCTCAATAGCATGTTGGCACACAAGGTAAACCATTATAGCTCATAGCTAATCAAGCATGACACAAGCAACTATGATCTCTAATTGTCATTGCAAACATGTTTATTCATAATAAGCTGAATCAAGAACGAGGGACTCATCATATTTACAAAAACAAAAGAGGTCGAGTTCATACCAGCTTTTCTCATCTCAATCAGTCCATCATATATCATCATAATTGCCTTTCACTTGCACGACCGAATGGTGTGAATAATAATAAGAGTGTACGTGCATTGGACTAAGCTGGAATCTGCGAGAATTCAATAAACAAGAGAAGACAAGGCAATATGGGCTCTGGGTTAGATCAACAATAATGCATATAAGAGCCACTTCAACAATTTAATTATGGTCTTCTCCTACTGACCCCAAAGAAAAGAAAAAATAAAACTATTTACACATGAAAGCTCCCAACAAGCAAAATAAGAACGGGAAATATTTTTGGGTTTTTTTTTTAATTATTACTACTACAGCAGAAAAATAAACTACTACTAATTTTTTTTTGGTTTTTCTTAAGGTTTAACAAACACACCAGAAGAAAGCAGGAAAAAGAAAATAAACTAGCATGTATATTACAGTGAAAGAGTATGAGCACCGACATCTAGCAATGAGTGTGTGTGAACATAAATGTAATGTCGGTGAAAATACGTACTCCCCCAAGCTTAGGCTTTTGGCCTAAGTTGGTCTATTGCCAGGGATAGCCTGGCGGATACCCATAGGTGTAGCTGGGGTCGTACTGCGATGAAGAATAGTTGGGATCATACTGATGTGCAGCGGTTGTCGCCTGCTGAGCTACAGCGTGGAGTCAAGCTGCCTCCGCTCTCCTCTCATATTCTTCTGCCTCCTCTCTGGTAATAACATATCTTCTTTTTGTCTGTGAATCAAAGAAGGCAGGAGCAGGGAGAGTAATACGGAAAACACGTCGTTTATCAGAGGTGATTCAGGCCTCTCGACAAACTGGTGCGAAGCCATAGAGTCATAATCTAAATATGCAGGAGGCAACTCCGTATCACCCTCACGAATGTCTATCTCAAGAAAATGAGCCAAGCGAGTTGGATAAATTTGTCCAAAGAAATCTCCATTATGTCTATTATGATGCAACCTACGAGCTACAATGGCTCCCATATGATAAGATTGGTCTCCTAACACAGCACTCCTAAGAATGCTAAGATCAGGGACACACATGTGACATGCTTCATCCTTAGCATTTATGCATCTACCGATGAAAAGAGCAAAATAATGTATAGCAGGAAAGTGAATGCTCCCTATGGTAGCCTGCGTTATATCTCTAGATTCCCCCATAGTTATACTAGCAAGAAAGTTTCTAAATTCAGATTTAGGGGGATCCCTAACACTACCCCATGATGGAAGTTTGCAAGTAGAAGTGAAATCCTCTAAGTCCTTGGTAGAAGATTTGTCATAGAGATCAAACATGACTGAGGGGGAATTACGCGAAGATGAATACTCAAACCTCCTCACAAAGGAACTTGTGAGATCATGATACTGGGGGCATTTGTTAGCCTCAAAATCCTCAAGACCGGCATTGCGCAAATATACTTTGAATTATTCTTTAATTCCCGCACGGTCCATAAAATTTTCCGACGGCCATTCGCAAGGCCGTACTGGAGCGTCTCTTGGTGGATCCTCGTCAGCATCGCGCATAGAAATCCTGGGTCCTTGCTTCTTAGAGGAACCACCTTGGAACATCTTCCTAAGCATATTGTTTTTCTCTGAAAAATTCTGAAATTTTTAGTAACTTCAAACAAAAGTGAACCAACTTCAATAAAACTGATAGCAACTACTCCTACAAGTGCCTAGAGCCTATATCAAGCATTAGAACTACTTGGAACCATATAAATTTGACATGCAAGCTCAAGAACATGGTCACCTATGCAGCACAAATTTGCAAAGAATAAAGTACTAGAACAAAAACTAATTGGACCAATGGAGGAGTCACATACCAAGGAACAATCTCCCCAACCAGTTTTGCGAGAGGTGCTTTGAGCAAGGAGATCGAAAATCACAGCAAAAGTGGCTGGAACTCGTGCTTGAGTTGGTTTTTCGGGTTTGTGTGAGACAGAGGAAGAAGATGGGTGCTGGGATAAGTGGAGGAGGGCCACCGTGGGCCTACGAGGCACGGGGCGCGCCCTAGGGGGGGTGCCCACCACCCTTGTGGCCAGGTGGCAGCTCCTCCCGCGGTAATTTTTGCACAGTAAATCCTCAAATATTCCCGAAAAAATCATATTAAATTGGCATGGCATTCTGAGGACTTTTATTTTCGGGATATTTTTATATTGCATGGATAAGTCAGGAAACAGACAGAAAAATACTCTTTTTACTTTATTTAATATAAATAACAGAAAGTAAAAGTGGGGTACAGAAGGTTGTGCTTCTAGTTTCATCCATCTCATGCTCATCAAAAAGAATCCACTAACAAGGTTGATCAAGTCTAGTTAACAAAGTCATTCCGATAATCATGAAACCGGAGAAATTTTGAATAACACTAAGTTACCTCAAAGGGGATATGCACATCCCCTATAATAAGTATATCATATTTCTTTTTGACAGTAGGAAGAGGAAATTCAAAACCTCCAATTATAATCGATGGAATTTTTCCAATGGAGTTGATACTATGAACTTGAGGTTGTTTCCTCGGAAAGTGTACCGTATGCTCATTACCATTAACATGAAAAGTGACATTGCCTTTGTTGCAATCAATAACAGCCCCTGCAGTATTAAGAAAAGGTCTTCCAAGAATAATAGACATACTATCATCCTCGGGAATATCAAGAATAACAAAGTCCGTTAAAATGGTAATGTTTGCAACCACAACAGGCACACCCTCACAGATACCGACAGGTATAGCAGCTAATTTATCAACCATTTGCAAAGATATTTCGGTAGGTGTCAGCTTATTCAAGTCAAGTCTACGATATAAAGAGAGAGGCATAACACTAACACCGGCTCCAAGATCACATAAAGCAGTTTTAATATAATTTCTTTTAATGGAGCAAGGTATAGTAGGTACTCCGGGGTCTCCAAGTTTCTTTGGTATTCCACCCTTAAAAGTATAATTAGCAAGCATGGTGGAAATCTCAGCTTCCGGTATCTTTCTTTTATTAGTAATGATATCCTTCATATATTTAGTATAAGGATTTGTTTTGAGCACATCAGTTAATCACATACGCAAAAAGATAGGCCTAATCATTTCAGCAAAGCGCTCAAAATCCTCATCACCCTTTTCTTGGATGGTTTTGGAGGAAAAGGCATGGGTTTCTGAACCCAAGGTTCCCTTTCTTTACCATGTTTCCTAGCAACAAAGTCTCTTTTATCATAACGTTGATTCTTTGATTGTGGGTTATCAACATCAACAACAGGTTCAATTTCTACATCATTATCATTACTCGGTTGAGCATCATCATGAACATCATCATTAATATTGTCACTAGGTTCATGTTCATTACCAGATTGTGTTTCAGCATCAGACATAGAGATATCATTTGGATTATCAGGTGGTTCCGCAATAGGTTCACTAGAAGTTTGCACAGTTCTATCATTTTTCTTCTTCTTCTTTTTAGAAGAACTAGGAAGCAAATATTGTTTCTTTGAGAATCTTGCTCGATTCTCTTAGGGTGGCCTTCAGGATACAAAGGTTCCTGAGTCATTCTACCAGTTCTAGTAGCCACTCTAATAGCATAATCATTTTTCCTACTATTCATTTCATCAAGCACTTCTTTTTGAGCCTTAAGCACTTGTTCTACTTGAGTGGTAACCATAGAAGCATGTTTGCTGACAAGTTTAAGTTCACCTTTAATATTAGCCATATAATCACCCAAGCGTCTAATCATATAAGCATTTTCTTTTAATTGTCTACCAAAATAAGCATTGAAGTCGTCTTGCTTAAACATAAAGTTATCAAACTCATCCAATCACTGACTAGCAATTTTAGTAGGAGGCACTTCAGCTTTATCATATCTATAGAGAGAATTTACCTTTACTACCTGTGTCGGGATATCGGGAGTAGGAGGTTCTTCAGTAAATAAAGAATTGAGATCATATGTTTCTTCAACAGGCGGTATATTAAGACCATGTATTTCTTCAATAGGCGGTAAATTCTTAACATCTTCAGCTTTAATACCTTTCTCTTTCATAGATTTCTTTGCCTCTTGCATATCTTCGGGACTGAGGAATAGAACACCTCTCTTCTTCGGAGTTGGTTTAAGAATAGGCTCAGTAATTGGAGCAGGAGCTGGCTCAGGAGGTGCCCAATTATTTTCATTTGTCAACATATTATTCAATAGAATTTCAGCTTCATCCGGTGTTCTTTCCCTAAAAAGAGAACCAGCACAACTATCCAGGTAATCTCTGGAAGCATCGGTTAGTCCATTATAAAAGATATCAAGTATTTCAGGTTTCTTAAGAGGATGGTCAGGCAAAGCATTAAGTAACTTGAGAAGCCTCCCCCAAGCTTGTGGGAGACTCTCTTCTTTAATTTGCACGAAGTTGTATATTTCCCTCAAAGCAGCTTGTTTCTTATGAGCAGGGAAATATTTAGCAGAGAAGTAATAAATCATATCCTGGGGACTACGCACACAACCAGGATCAAGAGAATTAAACCATATCTTAGCATCACCCTTTAATGAGAACGGAAATATTTTGAGTATATAAAAGTAACGCGATCTCTCATCATTAGTAAACAGGGCGGCTATATCATTTAACTTAGTAAGATGTGCCACAACAGTTTCAGATTCATAGCCATAAAACGCATCAGATTCAACCAAAGTAATTATATCAGGATCAACAGAGAATTCATAATCCTTATCAGGAACACATATAGGTGAAGTAGCAAAAGCAGGGTCGGGTTTCATTTTATCTCTAAGTGATTTTTTGTTCCATTTAACTAATAACCTCTTAAGCTCATATCTATCCCTGCAAGCTAAAATAGCGGCAGAAGACTCCATATCAAAAAGATAGCCCTCAGGAATAACAGGCATATTTTCATCATCACTATCATCATTGTATTCAGATTCAATAATTTCTTTCTCTCTAGCCCTAGCAATTTGTTCATCAAGAAATTCACCAAGGGGCACGTAGTATCAGGCATAGAAGCAGTTTCATCATAAGTATCATGCATAGTAGAAGTGGCATCATCAATAACATGCGACATATCAGAACGAATAGCAGAAGCAGGTGTAGGTGTCGCAAACTTACTCATAACAGAAGGTGAATCAAGTGCAGAGCTAGATGGCAGTTCCTTACCTCCCCTCATAGTTGAGGGATAGATCTTGGTTTTTGGATCTCTCAAGTTCTTCATAATGTCTAGTAGATATAAATCCCAAGTGACTCAAAGAATAGAGCTATGCTCCCCGGCAACGGCGCCAGAAATTAGTCTTGATAACCCACAAGTATAGGGGATCGCAACAGCTTTCGAGGGTAGAGTATTCAACCCAAATTTATTGATTCGACACAAGGGGAGCCAAATAATATTGTCAAGTATTAGTAGCTGAGTTGTCAATTCAACCACACCTGGAAACTTAATATCTGTGGCAAAGTGTTTAGTAGCAAAGTAGTATGATAGTTGTGGTAGCGGCAACAAAAGTAAAGACAGCAAAAGTAATGTTTTTGGTATTTTGTAGTGATTGTAACAGTAGCAGCGGGAAAGTAAATAAGCGTAAATCAGTATATGGAAAACTCGTAGGCACCCGATCAGTGATGGATAATTATGCCGGATGCGGTTCATCATGTAACAGTCATAACATAGGGTGACACAGAACTAGCTCCAATTCATCAATGTAATGTAGGCATGTATTCCGTATATAGTCATACATGCTTATGGAAAAGAACTTGCATGACATCTTTTGTCCTACCCTCCCGTGGCAGCGGGGTCCTATTGGAAACTAAGGGATATTAAGGCCTCCTTTTAATAGAGAACCGGAACAAAGCATTATCACATAGTGAATACATGTACTCCTCAAACTATGGTCATCACCGGGAGTGGTCCCGATTATTGTCACTTCAGGGTTGCCGGATCATAATACATAGTAGGTGACTATAGACTTGCAAGATAGGATCAAGAACTCACATATATTCATGAAAACATAATAGGTTCAGATCTGAAATCATGGCACTCGGGCCCTAGTGACAAGCATTAAGCATAGCAAAGTCATAGCAACATCAATCTCAGAACATAGTGGATACTAGGGATCAAACCCTAACAAAACTAACTCGATTACATGATAAATATCATCCAACCCATCACCGTCCAGCAAGCCTACGATGGAATTACTCACGCACGGCGGTGAGCATCATGAAATTGGTGATGGGTGATGGTTGATAATGATGACGGCGACGAATCCCCCTCTCCGGAGTCCCGAACAGACTCTAGATCAGCCCTCCCGAGAGGTTTTAGGGCTTGGTGGCGGCTCCGTATCGTAAAACGCGATGATTTCTTCTCTCTGATTTTTTTCTCTCCGAAAGCAAATATATAGAGTTGGAGTTGGCGTTGAAGGGCATCCAGGGGGCCCATGAGGTAGGGGGGCGCGCCCCCCACCCTCGTGGACAGGGTGTGGGCCCCCTGGTCTTCATCTTTGGTGAGGATTTTTTATTATTTTTCTAAGATGTTCCGTGGAGTTTAAGGTCATTCCAAGAATATTTGTTTTATGCATATAAAACAACACCATGGCAATTCTGCTGAAAACAGCGTCAGTCCGGGTTAGTTCCATTCAAATCATACAAGTTGGAGTCCAAAACAAGGGCAAAAGTGTTTGGAAAAGTAGATATGACGGAGACGTATCAATGTGGCATCATTAGCAGAGGATTACTGTAGCTTGATTATCCGAGCGTCACAATACCACTCCAAGCAGAAGAAACAGACCGTGCGGGAGGCGCTCAGGGGCGACACTTGGATAAAGGACCTTTGCCACGGAGACACTCAGCCGTTGCTGCGGAAATTCATTAGGCTCAGGGATGGTATTCATGACACCATACGATGGAACCAGGACGCAAAGGGCCAGTACACAGCAAGATCGGCCTACGCACTGCAGTTTCAGGGTAGGCTCCGATCCAGCTTGGACGACCTTTTCTAGAAGGCTTGGGCACCGGGGAACGTCAAATTCTTCGCCTGGCTAATGCTCAAAGATCGTCTATGGACTAATAACCTCCTCCAGAGACGCGACTGGCCTAACGGTTACTTCTGCCAATTATGTGTCCGCAACCTGGAATCGGCGCACCATCTGCTCGGGTGCTGCCCCACTGCCCTTGTAGTCCGGAACACGGTGGGAAGAAGAGGAGGATGCTTGAAAGTCCTCCCAAGCGACTCCTGGAAGACCTCAAGCTCGGTTGAGATAGTGTAACAGATGATTGACGTGACGCCAACAGCTTACAGGAAAGGCGCAAGAACCACCATTCTCCTAATCTGCTGGGAAATCTGGAAAGAGTGAAACAACTGCACCTTCCAAGGAGAACAACTAGCGCCAAGGGACATCACAAGAGCCATCGACAGCTCTGTCGAGCTTTGGCGGCAAGCCGGAGCTATTTGCCTATAGAGCCCCTTCTGGGATCCGCCAAGAGGAGTAGGACACTGTAATGCCCAAATTACGGCCGGAAAATACCAGTCGGTTGTAGTGTGATGTACACCATATCTGTACTTGGTCCTAGGACTTGAACCCCCCTCCCCACTTATTTTTTTCCCAATGCTTCCTGCTAATGAAATGAAAAGCTAGCAATTGCTGGATCTTTCAAAAAAATTAGGAGACTTTTCAAGACCCCTCCTCCCCAAGAAAAGCTTAGGGTTCATTTGCCTCTCGCCGGCGCCGCCACCGCTGATCCGCCTCGTCTGCAGTGGCCTTAGCGCCATGGCGGCACGATGGATCCCGGCCCTTGCCGGCGGGATGGCTCTATTTTTAAATGTTTCTTTAAGGTTTGTTAGGGTTTGTGTCCTACTCAGGAAGACGAGACAGCGGTGGCTCCCTGAAAATGGAATAAGGTCTTTGTAGCCTAGCCCCCATTCTGATGGTGTGTCTAGCATTGGGGGCCGTGTGGAGGTGTGTCTTCAGTGGATCTATCCTTGATGGATTTGCTCGGATCTGGTCGTAGTCCGTCTACATTTGTGTTTCTTCAGGTTGGATCCTTTCGATCTACGCTACTCTTCATCAGCGGCGGTTGCGGTTCTGCTGCCCTAGTGAGGCCTTAGCACGACGACTTCCCGACTGTCTACTACAGCAAGTTTTGCCTGGCTCCAGCGAGGGAGGGGTGATGACGGCGGCGCGCCTTCGGCTCGCTTTAGTGCTTGTAGTCATCGCTAGGTGGTCTACTGACCTGGATGTAATTTTTATTATTTCTTGTGTTCTTTGTATTTCCATGATTGAAGATGAATAGATTGGAAGTTTTCTCGCAAAAAAGGTGATTGAATTTAGATTTTGGTCAATCAATTTTTTCCTTTCATTAGTGCGAATGTGTCCCGCTAGCAAGTATCGAATAAATAGGCAGTTTTCCGACTAAATTAATCCACGAAAAAAATCACTAGCATGGCATTGACAGAAATAAAGACATACTGATATTCGACCATGCAAGCACATACTGAGCTAATTGCAGACACATCTACGTATAACGCTAGCATGGCTAAAACAGAAATCAATAGGAGCGGGATAAACAAGTTATACCCTCTGGTAGGCTAGGCAGAAGCCGCGGCGGTGGCAGCAACGGCGTCCTCAGCGGCCTTCCTATTGGCTTCGATTTTCTCGGCGGCGGCACGTTCGGCATCGGTGGACATGATGACGGTGAAGGCGACGTGGACATAGAGGAAGCAGACGAATAGAGGCCAGCGGTCACGTATTCGCTTCCCAAAAACCTAATCGCTCCTCTCCCGTACAGGATCCGGAGAGGCGGGGTTTGCTACTTCTTAAGATTGCGTTGGTTTTTTCCTTGAAGAGGAAAGGGTGATGCAGCACAGTAGAGATAAGTATTTCCCTAAGTTAAGAACCAAGGTATCAATCCAGTAGGAGAAACGCGCAAGTCCCCAATAGATGCACCTACAAAAACAACCAAACACTTGCACCCAACATGATAAAGGGGTTGTCAGTCCTTTCACGGTCACTTGCAAATGTGAGATCTGATAGAGATAGATAAAACTAAATAAAAGATCAAATATTTTTTGGGTTTTTTGGTTTATAGATCTGAAATTAAAAGATTGCAAAATAGTAGATCGGAAACAAATATCATGGAAAATAGACACGAGGGCCATAGGTTTCACTAGAGGTTTCTCTCTTGAAGGCAAATAATACGATGGGTGAACAAATTACTATCGAGCAATTGATTGAAAAGCGCAAAGTTATGACAATATCCAAGGCAATGATTATGCATATCAGCATCACATCAGTGTCAAGTAGACCGACTCCTGCCTGCATCTACTACTATTACTCCACACATTGACCGCTATCCAGCATGCATCTAGAGTATTAAGTTCATAAAGAAGGGAGTAACGCCTTAAGGAATATGACATGATGTAGAGGAAAAAACTCAACCAATATGATGAAAACCTCATCTTTTTTATCCTCGATGGCAACAATTTAATACATGTCTCGCTACCCCTACTTTGTCACTGGGTGAAATCACGCAAGATTGAACCCAAAGCTAAGCACCTCTCCCATTGTAAGAAAAACCAATCTAGTTGGCCAAACCAAACTGATAATTCAAAGAGAAATACAAAGATATCAAATCATGCATATAAGAATCCAGAGAAGATTCAAATAATATTCATAGATAAGCTGATCATAAATCCACGATTCATCGAATCTCGACAAACACGCCACAAAAGTTTTATTCCGTTTGGACTCCCTTTGATATTCCTTTTCTGTGAAACTCAAACACAAGGTAAATATAAACTGGCACCGAAGTCTAGGTTAATAAGTTAGTCCCAAAAATAATATAAAATGGTATAATAATGCATATAAAACATCCAAAACAGATAATATAATAGCATGGAACAATCAAAAATTATAGATACATTATAGACGTATCAGGGTTTCGGAGACCTACTCTCCCGTGAACTATATATGCGGTGAATGGGATGGAGTCACTGGCGGCGGCAGCAGCAGTGGAACCATGTGGGCGTGGAGGGAGATGTGATCTAATTCGGGTGACGACTAGGGTTGGGAGACGCCTCACACATATATAGGCGCAACCGCGTGGAGAGATGTGGGCTCGACCCATGTCGAGTCGGTGACAGCCCACGATCTGACGTATCAGATCGTGGCCCAGCTGTCAAAAACTCTTCGTTACTGACTGGCAAAAATAAGTGAATAGGTGTGAGCTCGGCTTGACTCATTCCCGCAACCCGCGGCGTGGTGCGGTGAGGCGAGAGGCGGAGGAGGAGCGCGTGAGGGCCTCTTCTCTTCTCAAGATCCAATAGCATGTGGAAGAGAATCCCTTATAAGGAGGTCCAACTTATCTCCAACTAGCAAGGTGGGACTAAACTTCCCACCACCCCTTGTCATGACACCTACATGGCCCCTTAGAGATTTTTCTGAAATTTTTAGATGGGCCTAAAGCCCACCCCATATTTCAACAATCCCCCACAAGATCTCGAGGGCCCATTGTGTCCTCTGTTCCAATCGATGTTTCGATGTACCAGTGTTTCAGTGAAGACCTGTTAAGGTTGAACTTCACGTAGAGCAAGTAGCTACACTGCTTCACAACTGAACAATGGACTATGCCTTGAATTCTTAGTTTGGCGTAAAGGAGCTTCACCACATGTTTTACTAGTACTAGGCCGAACCCTCAGGTGGAGCATATAAGTCACACTCCTGGCCTATTCATGAGCTTACTAGAGATCATCCCAACTTCATAGACTGTGACCACCAGTCGGGCTCATATAGGTGTGTTTCCACCAAAGATCGCTCTGTAGGATAGCATCTTGGTTACACAAGCTTTGGAACACATTAAGACAATAGTCAACCTACCATACAATTTTCGAGAGTATTGCATCTCCAGCGGAGTGGGTTAGTTAAGTTCCTCTCCTCAGTTCACCACATGCTTGTTTTCCCAGGTCCTACTTCACGGGATATCCTATCACATAGATTGGGTAACCGCCATGGTGAAGGAAATATGCCCTAGAGGCAATAATAAAGTTATTATTTATTTCCTTATATCATGATAAATGCTTATTATTCATGCTAGAATTGTATTAACTGGAAACATGATACATGTGTGAATACATAGACAAACAAAGTGTCACTAGTATGCCTCTACTTGACTAGCTCGTTAATCGAATATGGTTATGTTTCCTAGCCATAGACAAATAGTTGTCATTTGATTAATGGGGTCACATCATTAGGAGAATGATGTGATTGACTTGACCCATTGCGTTAGCTTAGCACTTGATCGTTTAGTTTGTTGATATTGCTTTCTTCATGACTTATACATGTTCCTATGACTATGAGATTATGCAACTCCCGTTTACCGGAGGAACACTTTGTGTGCTACCAAACATCACAACGTAATTGGGTGATTATAAAGGTGCTCTACAAGTGTCTCCAAAGGTACTTGTTGGGTTGGCGTATTTCGAGATTAGGATTTGTCACTCCGATTATCGGAGAGGTATCTCTTTGGGCCCACTCGGTAATGCACATCACTATAAGCCTTGCAAGCAATGCAACTAATGAGTTAGTTGCGGGATGATGTATTACGGAACGAGTAAAGAGACTTGCCGGTAACGAGATTGAACTAGGTATTGAGATACCGATGATCGAATCTCTGGCAAGTAACATACCAATGACAAAGGGAATAACGTATGTTGTTATGCGGTTTGACCGATAAAGATCTTCGTAGAATATGTAGGAGCCAATATGAGCATCCAGGTTCTGCTATTGGTTATTGACCGGAGATGTGTCTCAGTCATGTCTACATAGTTCTCGAACCCGTAGGGTCCGCACGCTTAAAGTTAGATGACAGTTATACTATGAGTTTAAATGTTTTGATGTACCGAAGGTAGTTTGGAGTCCCGGATGTGATCACGGACATGACGAGGAGTCTCGAAATGGTCGAGACGTAAAGATCGATATATTGGACGACTATGTTTGGACACCGGAAAGGTTCCGGAAGGTTTCAGACATTTTTCAGAGTACTGGGGGTTACCGGACCCCCCCCCGGCGAACTAATGGGCCTTGTTGGGCCTTAGTGGAGAGAGGGGGGGCGGCCAGGGCAAGAGGCGTGCTCCCTCCCCTTGAGTCCGAATAGGACAAGGAAAGGGGGGTGCTCCCCTTGCCTTTCCCCTCTCCCACTCCTTCCTTCCCCCTCCTTCTTGGATTAGGAAAGGGAGGGGCAAACCTACTTGGAGTAGGTTTCCCCCTCCTAGGGCGCGCCACCCCCTTAGCCGGCCCTCTCCTCCTCCCCCCTTTATATACGGAGGAGGGGGGCACCCCATAGACACAACAATTGATCTCTTGATCTCTTAGCCGTGTGCGGTCCCCCTCCACCATAATCCACCTCGATCATATCATAGCGGTGCTTAGGCGAAGCCCTGCGTCGGTAGAACATCATCATCTCACCACGCCGTCGTGTTGACAAAACTCTCCCTCAACACTCGGTTGGATCGGAGTTCGAGGGACGTCATCGAGTTGAACGTGTGCAGAACTCGGAGGTGCCGTGCGTTTGGTACTTGATCAGTCAGATCATGAAGACGTACGGCTACATTAACCTTGTTGTGCTAACGCTTCCGCTTTCGGTCTACGAGGGTATGTGGACACACTCTCCCCTCTCTATGCTATGCATCACCATGATCTTGCGTGTTCGTAGGAATTTTTTTGAAATTACAATGTTCCCCAACACATGGCTACTCACGTGGGCCTCATACCCACCTCCTTTGATGCATTATCTATCACAACACGTGCTAGCCCTTTAGAGAAGGGATCTGTCAGATTTTTAGCCGTTTGGATATAATCCAACGCTATCACTCGGAGTTTCTTAATTTCTGACAACTTTTAATCTCATTCTTATGTGTTTGTTGAACTTCATGTTGTCCTTTGAACTCTTCACTTTGGCAATGACTGTCTGATTGTCATAGTTAATAAGGATAGCTGAAACTAGCTTTTCAACCACTGGCAAGTCCATCAAAAGATTTCAAAGCCATCCTGCTTCGACACCAGATGTGTCTAATGCTGTCAATTCTACTTCCATTGTCGATCTCGTTAGGATTGTTTGCTTGCAAGACTTCCAGGAAACAGCACGAACTCCAAGAGTAAACATATACCCAGTCATGGCCTTCATCTCATCAACATCAGAGATCCAATTCGCATCACTATACCCTTCAAGTACCGACGGGTATCTGGTATACTGAAGTCCATAGTTCACAGTACCTTCCAGATAGAGTATAAATCTTTCAATAGCATGCCAATGTACATCACCCGGTTTGGAAACAGACCGACTCAGTTTGCTCACAGCAAATGTGGTGTCACACTTCGTTGCGCTCGCTAGGTAGATAAGTGAACCAATTATTTGAGAATATCTCAATTGATCTTTATCTATGCCTTTGAACTTTTGAATCAACACAGTAGGATCATATGGTGTTTGTGCTGGGGAACACTGTATTTCAAAAAAATCCCTACGATCACACAAGATCTATCTAGGAGATGCATAGAAACGAGAGGGGAGAGTGTGTCCACGTACCCTCGTAGACTGAAAGTGGAAGCGTTTATTAATGTGGTTGATGTAGTCGAACGTCTTCGCGATCCAACCGATCCAAGCACCGAACGTACGGCACCTCCATGTTTAGCACACGTTCAGCTTGATAACGTCCCTCGAGCTCTTGATCCAGTTGAGGACGAGGGAGATTTTCGTCAGCATGATGGCGTGGCGACGGTGATGATGAAGCTAACGACGCAGGGCTTCGCCTAACACTACGGTGATATGACCGAGATGTGTAATTGTGGAGGGGGCACCGCACACTGCTAAGAGAAGACTTGGTGTGTCTTTGGGGTGCCCCCCTCCCACATATATAAAGGGGGAGGAGTTGTGGCCGTCCCAAGGGGGAGGCTCGCCATGGGGGGGAGTCCTAATTGGACTCCCGGTGCAAGTAGGATTCGCCCTCCCCCTTCCTATTCCCACTAGGAGAAGGAGGGAAGGAGGAGGAGGAGAGAAGGAAAGGGGGGATGCCCCCAACCCTAGTCCAATTCGGTTTGGGATTGGGGGGGGCGCCACCACCTGGTCGCTGCCTCGTCTCTCCACTAGGGCCCATGAAGGCCCATTAACTCTCACGGGGGGGGGGGGCCCGGTAACCCCCGGTACTCCAGAAAATGTCCGAACCTTTCTGAAACCATTCCGGTATCCAAACATAACCTTCCAATATATCAATCTTTATGTCTCGACCATTTTGAGACTCCTCGTCATCTCCGTGATCTCATCCGAGACTCCGAACAAACTTCGATACATCAAATCACATAACTCATAATACAAATCGTCAGCAAACGTTAAGCATGCGGACTCTACGGGTTCAAGAACTATGTAGACATGACCGAGACACATCTCCGGTCAATAACCAATAGCAGAACCTGGATGCTCATATTGGTTCCTACATATTCTACGAAGATCTTTATCGGTCAAACCACATAACAACATACGTTCTTCCCTTTGTCATCGGTATGTTACTTGCCTGAGATTCGATCGTCGGTATCACCATACCTAGTTCAATCTCGTTACCGGCAAGCCTCTTTACTCGTTCTATAATGCATCATCCCATGACTAACTCATTAGACATATTGCTTGCAAGGCTCATAGTGATGTGCATTACCGAGAGGGCCCGGAGATACTTCTCCGATACATGGAGTGACAAATCCTAATCTCGATCTATGCCAACTCAACAAACACCATCGGAGACACCTGTAGAGCATCTTTATAATCACCCGGTTACGTTGTGACGTTTGATAGAACACAAGGTGTTCCTCCGGTATTCGGGAGTTGCATAATCTCATAGTGAGAGGAACATGTACAATTCATGAAGAAAGCAATAGAAATAAACTAAATGATCATTATGCTAAGCTAAGGGATGGGTCTTGTCCATCACATCATTCTCTAATGATGTGATGCCGTTTCATCAAATGACAACACATGTCCATGGTCAGGAAACTTAACCATCTTTGATTAACGAGCTAGTCTAGTAGAGGCATACTAGGGACACTCTGTTTGTCTATGTATTCACGCATATACTAAGTTTCCGGTTAATACAATTCTAGCATGAATAATAAACATTTATCATGATATAAGGAAATACAAATAACAACTTTATTATTGCCTCTAGGGCATATTTCCTTCAGTCTCCCACTTGCACTAGAGTCAGTAATCTAGATTACATAGTAATGATTCTAACACCCATGGAGTCTTGGTGTTGATCATGTTTTGCTCCTGAGAGAGGCTTAGTTAACGGGTCTCCAACTTTCAGATCCATATGTATCTTGCAAATCTCTATGTCTCCCTCCTTGACTTGATCGCGGATGGAATTGAAGCGTCTCTTGATGTGTTTGGTTCCCTTGTGAAATCTGGATTCCTTCGCCAAGGCAATTGCTCTACTATTATTAGAAAATATTTTCATTGGACCCGATGCACTAGGTATTACACCTAGATCGGATATGAACTCCTACATCCAGACTCCTTCATTTGATGCTTCCGGAGTAGCTATGTACTCCGCTTCACATGTAGATCCCACCACGACGCTTTGCTTGGAACTGCACCAACTGACAGCTCCACCATTCAATATAAATACGTATCCGGTTTGTGACTTAGAGTCATCCGGATCAGTGTCAAAGCTTGCATCGATGTAACTGTTTACGATGAGCTCTTTGTCACCTCCATAAATGAGAAACATATCCTTAGTCCTTTTCAGGTATTTCGGGATGCTCTTGACCACTGTCCTGATCCACTCCTGGATTACTTTGGTGCCTCCCTGCTAAACTTATAGCAAGGCACATATCAGGTCTGGTACACAGCATTGCATACACGATAGAACCTATGGCTGAGGCATAGGGAATGACTTTCATTTTCTCTCTATCTTCTGCAGTGGTTGGGCATTGAGTTTGACTCAACTTCACACCTTGTAGCACAGGTAAGAACCCTTTCTTTAACTGATCCATTTTGAACTTCTTCAAAACTTCATCAAGGTATGTGCTTTGTGAAAGTCCAATTAAGCATCTTGATCTATCTCGATAGATCTTGATGCCCAATATATAAGCAGCTTCACCGAGGTCTTCCATTGAAAAATTCTTATTCAAGTATCCTTTTATGCTATTCAGAAATTCAGTATCATTTCCAATTAACAATATGTCATCGACATATAATATCAGAAATGCTACAGAGCTCCCACTCACTTTCTTGTAAATACAGGCTTCTCCAAAAGTCTGTATAAAACCATATGCTTTGATCACACTATCAAAGCATATATTCCAACTCCGAGAGGCTTGCACCAGTCTATAAATGGATTGCTGGAGCTTGCACACTTTGTTAGCACCTTTTGAAACGACAAAACCTTCTGGTTGCATCATATACAACTCTTCTTTAAGATATCCATTAAGGAATGCAGTTTTGACATCCATTTGCCAAATTTCAAAATCATAAAATGCGGCAATTGCTAACATGATTCGGACAGACTTAAGCATCGCTACGGGTGAGAAGGTCTCATCGTAGTCAACTCCTTGAACTTGTCGAAAACCTTTCGCAATAAGTCGAGCTTTGTAGACAGTAACATTACCGTCAGCGTCAGTCTTCTTCTTGAAGATCCATTTATTCTCTTTTTATTTTCGATCATCGGGCAAGTCAACCAAAGTCCATACTTTGTTCTCATACATGGATCCCATCTCAGATTTCATGGCCTCAAGCCATTTTGCGGAATCTGAGCTCATCATCGCTTCCTCATAGTTCGTAGGTTTGTCATGGTCAAGTAACATGACCTCCAAAACAGGATTACCGTACCACTCTGGTGCGGATCTTACTCTGGTTGACCTACGAGGTTCAGTAGTAACTTGATCAGAAGTTTCATGATCATCATCATTAGCTTCCTCACTAATTGGTGTAGGAATCATTGGAACTGATTTCTGTGATGAACTACTTTCCAATTTGGGAGATGGTACAATTACCTCATCAAGTTCTACTTTCCTCCCACTCACTTCTTTCGAGACAAACTCCTTCTCTAGAAAGGATCCATTCTTAGCAACGAATATCTTGCCTTCGGATCTGTGATAGAAGGTGTACCCAATAGTCTCCTTTGGGTATCCTATGAAGACACATTTCTCCGATTTGGGTTCGAGCTTATCAGGTTGAAGCTTTTTCACATAAGCATCGTAGCCCCAACCCATAGTTCGTATGGTGTCGTCTCAACGGATTTAGATGGTGCCCTATTTAATGTGAATGCAGCCGTCTCTAAAGCATAACCCCAAAACGATAGCGGTAAAT
Organism: Triticum urartu; assembly: GCF_003073215.2. Taxonomy (NCBI): domain Eukaryota; kingdom Viridiplantae; phylum Streptophyta; class Magnoliopsida; order Poales; family Poaceae; genus Triticum; species Triticum urartu. Next base: position 244,486,668 of record NC_053028.1, on the reverse strand, counting down.
CAGTAAGAGACATCATAGATTGCACCATATCTAATAAAGTGCGGTTATGACATTCGGACACGCCATTACGTTGTGGTGTTCTAGGTGGCGTGAGTTGCGAAACTATTCCACATTGTTTCAAATGAAGACCAAACTCATAACTCAAATAGTCACCTCCACGATCAGATCGTAGAAACTTTATTTTCTTGTTACGATGATTTTCCACTTCACTATGAAATTCTTTGAACTTCTCAAATGTTTCAGACTTATGTTTCATCAAGTAGATATACCCATATCTGCTCAAATCATGTGTGAAGGTCAGAAAATAACGATACCAGTCACGAGCCTCAACACTCATTGGACCACATAAGTCAGTATGTATTATTTCCAACAAGTCTGTTGCTCGCTCCATTGTTCCAGAGAACAGAGTTTTAGTCATCTTGCCCATGAGGCATGGTTCGCAAGCATCAAGTGATTCCAAAAGTCCATCGGCATGGAGTTTCTTCATGTGGTTTACACCAATATGACCTAAACGGCAGTGCCACAAATAAGTTGCACTATCATTATTAAACTTGTATCTTTTGGCTTCAATACTATGAATATGTGTATCACTACTATCGAGATTCAATAAAAATAGACCACTCATCAAGGGTGCATGACCATAAAAGATATTACTCATATAAATATAACAACCATTATTCTCTGATTTCAATGAATAACCGTCTTGCATCAAACAAGATCCAGATATAATGTTCATGCTGAACGCTGGCACCAAATAACAATTATTCAAGTCTAAAACTAATCTCGATGGTAGATGTAGAGGTAGCGTGCCGACCGCGATCACATCGACTTTGGAACCATTTCCCACGCGCATCGTCACCTCGTCCTTAGCCAATCTTCGTTTAATCCGTAGCCCCTATTTCGAGTTGCAAATATGAGCAACAAAACCAATATCAAATACCCAGGCGCTACTACGAGCATTAGTAAGGTACACATCAATAACATGTATATCAAATATACCTTTCACTTTGCCATCCTTCTTATCCGCCAAATACTTGGGGCAGTTTCGCTTCCAGTGACCAGTCCCTTTGCAGTAGAAGCACTTAGTCTCAGGCTTAGGTCCAGACTTGGGCTTCTTCACTTGAGCAGCAACTTGCTTGCCGTTCTTCTTGAAGTTCCCCTTCTTCCCTTTGCCCTTTTTATTGAAACTAGTGGTCTTGTTAACCATCAACACTTGATGCTCCTTCTTGATTTCTACCTCCACAACTTTGATCATTGCGACGAGCTCGGGAATAGTCTTTTCCATCCCTTGCATATTATAGTTCATCACGAAGCCTTTATAGCTTGGTGGTAGTGATTGAAGAACTCTGTCAATGACACTATCATCAGGAAGATTAACTCCCAGCTGAGTCAAGTGGTTGTGGTACCCAGACATTCTGAGTATATGTTCACTGACAGAACTATTCTCCTCCATCTTGCAGCTATAAAACTTACTGGAGACTTCATATCTCTCAATCTAGGCATTTGCTTGAAATATTAACTTCAACTCCTGGAACATCTCATATGCTCCATGATGTTCAAAATGTCGTCGAAGTCCCGGTTCTAAGCCGTAAAGCATGGCAAACTGAACTATCGAGTAGTCATCAGCTTTGCTCTGCCAGACGTTCATAACATCTAGAGTTGCTCCTGCAGCGGGTCTTGCACCTAGCGGTGCTTCCAGGACGTAATTCTTCTGTGCAACAATGAGGATAATCCTCAAGTTACGGACCTAGTCCCTGTAGCTGCTACCATCATCTTTCAACTTAGCTTTGTCTAGGAATGCATTAGAATTCAAGGGAACGATAGCACGGGCCATTGATCTACAACAACATAGACATGCAAAATACTATCAGGTACTAAGTTCATGCTAAATTAAAGTTCAATTAATCATATTACTTCAGAACTCCCACTTAGATAGACATCTCTCTAGTCATCTAAAAGATCACGTGATCGAAATCAACTAAACCATATCCGATCATCACATGAGATGGAGTAGTTTTCAATGGTGAACATCACTATGTTGATCATATCTACTATATGATTCACGTTTGACCTTTCGGTCTTAGTGTTCCAAGGCCATATCTGCATATGCTAGGCTCGTCAAGTTTAACCCGAGTATTCTGCGTGTGCAAAACTGGCTTGCACCCGTTGTATGTGAACATAGAGCTTATCACACCCGATCATCACATGGTGTCTCGGCACGACGAACTATAGCAACGGTGCATACTCAGGGAGAACACTTATACCTTGAAATTTAGTGAGAGATCATCTTATAATGCTACCGCCGTACTAAGCAAAATAAGATGCATAAAAGACAAACATCACATGCAATCAAAATAAGTGATATGATATGGCCATCATCATCTTGTGCCTTTGATCTCCATCACCAAAGCACCATCATGATCACCATCGTCACCAGCTTGACACCTTGATATCCATCGTAGCATCGTTGTCGTCTTGCCAACTATTGCTTCTACGACTATCGCTACCACTTAGTGATAAAGTAAAGCAATTACATGGCGATTGCATTTCATACAATAAAGCGGCAACCATAAGGCTCCTGCCAGTTGCCGATAACTTTTACAAAACATGATCATCTCATACAACAATTTATATATCCATCACGTCTTGACCATATCACATCACAACAAGCCCTGCATAAAACAAGTTAGACGTCCTCTACGTTGTTGTTGCAAGTTTTACGTGGCTGCTACGGGCTTCTAGAAAGAACCGTTCTTACCTATGCATCAAAACCACAACGATTTTTTGTCAAGTGTGATGTTTTAACCTACAACAAGGACCGGGCATAGTCAAACTCGATTCAACTAAAGTTGGAGAAACAGACACCCGCTAGCCACCTATGTGCGAAGCACGTCGGTAGAACCAGTCTCATGAACGTGGTTATGTAATGTCGGTCCGGGCCGCTTCATCCAACAATACCGCCGAATCAAAGTAAGATGTTGCTGGTAAGCAGTATGACTATTATCGCCCACAACTCATTGTGTTCTACTCGTGCATATGACATCTACGCATAGACCTGGCTCGGATGCCACTGTTGTGGAATGCTATATTTCAAGAAAAATCCTACGATCACGCAAGATCTATCTAGGAGATGCATAGAAACGAGACGGGAGAGTGTGTCCATGTACCCTCGTAGACCGAAAGCGGAAGCGTTTAGTAACGCGGTTGATGTAGTCAAACGTCTTCGCGATCCAACCGACCCAAGCACCGAACGGTCGGCACCTCCATGTTTAGCACACGTTCAGCTCGATAAAGTCCCTCGAGCTCTTGATCCAGTTGAGCATGAGGGACAGTTTCGTTAGCATGACGGCGTGGCGACAGTGATGATGAAGTTACCAGCACAGGGCTTCGCCTAAGCACTATGACGATATGACCGAGGTGTGTAACTGTGGAGGGGGGGCACCGCACACGCTAACAGAAGACTTGGTGTGTCTTTGGGGTGCCCCCTCCCACATAAATAAAGGGGGAGGAGAGGTGGCTGGCCCAAGGGGGAGGCGCGCCATGGGGGGGAGTCCTACTTGGACTCCCGGTCCAAGTAGGATTTGCCCCCCCCCCCTTTCCTATTCCCATTAGGAGAAGGAGGGAAGGAGAAGGAGGAGAGAAGGAAAGGCCCCCCAACCCTAGTCCAATTCGGTTTGGGCTTGGGGGGCGCCACCACCTGGCCGCCGCCTCCTCTCTCCACTAGGGCCCATGAAGGCCCATTAACTCCCGGGGGGTTCCGGTAACCCCCGGTACTCCGGAAAATGTTTGAACCTTTCCGAAACCATTCCAGTATCCAAACACGACCTTCCAATATATCAATATTTATGTCTCGACCATTTTGAGACTCCTCGTCATGTCCGTGATCTCATCCAGGACTCTGAACAAACTTCGGTACATCAAATCACATAACTCATAATACAAATCATCATCGAACGTTAAGCGTGCGGACCCTACGGGTTCGAGAACTATGTAGACATGACCGAGACACATCTCCGGTCAATAAACAATAGTGAAACCTAGATGCTCATATTGGTTCCTACATATTCTATGAAGATCTTTATCGGTTAAACCACATAACAACATACGTTGTTCCCTTTTTCATCGGTATGTTACTTGCCCGAGATTCGATCGTATGTATCACCATACCTAGTTCAATCTCGTTACTGGCAAGTCTCTTTACTCATTCCGCAATGCATCATCTCGTGACTAACTCATTAGACACATTGCTTGCAAGGCTCATAGTGATGTGCATTATCCAGAGGGCCCGAAGATACCTCTCCGATACACGGAGTGACAAATCCTAATCTCGATCTATGCCAACTCAACAAACACCATCAGAGACACCTGTAGAACATCTTTATAATCACCCAGTTACATTATGACGTTTGATAGCACACAAGATGTTCCTCCGGTACTCGGGAGTTGCATAATCTCATAGTCAGAGGAACATGTATAAGTCATGAAGAAAGCAATAGCAATAAAACTAAACGATCATTATGCTAAGCTAACGGATGGGTCTTGTCCATCACATCATTCTCTAATGATGTGATCCCGTTTCATCAAATGACAACACATGTCCATGGTCAGGAAACTTAACCATCTTTGATTAATGAGCTAGTCTAGTAGAGGCATACTAGGGACACTTTGTTTGTCTATGTATTCACACATGTACTAAGTTTCCGGTTAATACAATTCTAGCATGAATATTAAACATTTATCATGATATAAGGAAATAAAAATAACAACTTTATTATTGCCTCTAGGGCATATTTCCTTCAGTTTGAGATGGTTTGCATTTGAAATATCTAAAACGACTCGGCACCTTCTCAACATAATGGGATTGCAGAAGTGTAATCCCAGCCTCATCATCTCTCAGTAGCTTGATGTTCAAGATAACATCAGCCACACCAAGGTCCTTCATCTCAAAGTGTTGAGATAGAAACGACTTGACCTCCTCAATGACTTTGAGGTTGGTTCGAAATATCAGTATGTCATCAACATACAAGCACAATATAAATCCTTCACCCCCACCATGGTGATAGTATACACATTTGTCAGCTTCATTAACAACAAAGCCGACAAATGTTAGAGTTGTATTAAATTTCTCATGCTATTGCTTAGGTGCTTGTTTCAGGCCATATAAAGATATCAACAACTTACACACCTTTCCTTCCTGACCATCTATCACAAAGCCATCTGACTGTTGCATGTAGATTTCCTCGTATAGCTCTCCATTCAGGAAAGTCGTCTTAACTTCCATCTAGTGAACAAGAAGAACATGTGAGGCTGCCAACGAGAGTAATACTCAAATGGTGGTAAGTCTGGCCACATGTGAATAAGTATTGAAGAAATTTTCTTTCTGGTCATAACCCTTGGCCACAAGCCTAGCCTAGTACTTTTCAATACTACCGTCGGGCCTAAGCTTCCTTTTGAACACCCACTTACATCCCAATGGTTTACAACCATAGGGACGTTCAGTGATCTCCCATGTCCTGTTAGCCATAATGGAATCCATCTCGCTATGGACCGCATCCTTACAGTAGTTAGCATCTCGAGATGCATATGCTTCTGAAAGAGTAGTGGCAGTATCATCCACGAGGTACACGAAGAAATCATCACCAAAGGTCTTTGCAGTCCTTTGTTTCTTGCCCCTACCAAGGGTTTCCTCGTCATCCTCCTCGTGATTGTCATCATGTGTTTGTTCATATTATTCTATGGGAATGGCAGGCTCAGGAGTCTCCTCATATTCCTGTCTAGAAGTGCTTTGCATATCTCTCATAGGAAAAATATCCTCGAAGAATGTAGCATCCTTAGACTCCATAATTGTACCGGCCTTCTGGTCAGGTACCTCATATTTCACTACTAAAAATCTATAGCCAACGCTATTCTTAGCGTAGCCCATATTAACGCAGTCCACGACCTTTGGTCCAAGCTTACACTTTTTGGGGATCGGCACATTGACTTTCGCCAAACAACCCCAAGTACACAAGTACGAGAGTGTTGTTCTTCTCTTCACCCATTTCTCATAGGGAGTGATCTCATTATCCTTTGTCGGAACTATATTCAGGACATGACATGACGTCAATATAGCCTCCCCACCATACCTTGGATAAAACCGATGTATCTAATATGGCATTAACCAAATCAGTTAGAGTATAGTTTTCCACTCGGCAACCCCGTTTGACTGGGGTGAATAGGGAGGCATCCTCTCATGAATAATACCGTGTTCCGCACAAAAAGAATCAAACTCGCTCGAGAAGTGCTCTCCACCACGATCTGACCGGACTCGTTTAATTTTCTTTTCAAGTTGATTCTCAACTTCTGCCTTATAGATCTTAAAGCATTGTAGAGCCTCATCTTTAGTATTTAACAGATATACATAGCAATATCTAGTTGAATCATCTATAAATGTCATGAAGTGTTTCTTTCCACCTTTAGTCAACACACCATTCATCTCACAAAGATCAGAATGTATGAGTTCTAATGGCGCCAAGTGTCTCTCCTCCGCAGCCTTGTGAGGTTTGTGAGGTTGCTTAGCTTGCACACACGAAAGGCATTTAGAACCTTTGGCTAAAGTGAAACTCGGGATTAAATTCAACTTGGCTAGCCGCATCATAACACCGAAACTAATGTGAAAAAGACGTGAATGCCAAACTTCAGATTCATTAACACTCGAATGAATACTGTTCACGACTTTATTACAAAAATCAGCGAGGGAAAGGCGGAACATCCCTCCACTCATAATCTTTTCCAAGAAATAGTCCATATTTAGTAACTAATTTATTAGACTCGAAGACCAACTTAAACCCTTCTCTACATAGAAGGGAGCCACTAACGAGGTTCTTTTTGATGGCGGGGACATTCTGCACATTCTTCAGCTGCACGATTCTTCCCGAAGTAAACTTCAGATCGACCGTGCCAACACCATGAACAGAAGCACTCGCGCCATTCCCCATCAATACGGACCCGTGGCCTATGACCTAGTAAGAAGAAAACAATGAAATGTCAGCACACACGTGAACACCTCAACTATGTCCACGCACCAATTGGTGGGTGATACGTCTCCAACGTATCTATAATTTATGAAGTATTCATGCTATTATATTATCAACCTTGGATGTTTTATATGCATTTATATGCTATTTTATATGGTTTTTGGGACTAACCTATTAACTTAGAGCCCAGTGCCAGTTTCTGTTTTTTTCCTTGTTTTTGAGTTTTACAGAAAAAGAATATCAAACGGAGTCCAATTGACGTGCCAATTTTTGACGATTTTTTATGGACCAAAGAAGACCCCGGAGTAAAAGAGTTGGGCCACAAGAGTCCTGGGCTGTCCACGAGGGTGGGGGGCGCGCCCACCCCCTTGGGCGTGGGCCCCTGCCTCGTGGATGCCTCGGGCACCTCCTTGACGTGAGATCGACGCCAAAAATTCCTATAAATATAGAAACCTCGGAAAATTAACCTAGATCGGGAGTTCCGCCGCCAGAAGCCTCTGTAGCCACCGAAAACCAATCTAGGCCCTCTCTGGCACCCTGCCGGAGGGGGGCATCATCAGCGGAGGGCATGGAGGAGGATCCCGGAGGGGCCATCATCACCATGAAGGCCAAGGACCAGAGGGAGAACCTCTCCCCATCTAGGGGGGAGGCCATGGAGGAGGAAGCACAAGGGGGAGAACCTCTCCTCCTCTCTCTCTCGGTGGCACCGGAGTGACATCGGGAGGGGAATCATCGTCGCGGTGATCGTCTTCATCAACATCACCATCATCATCATCACCCTCATCTCTTTTACGCGGTCCACTCTCCCGCACCCCGCTGTAATCCCTACTTGAACATGGTGCTTTATGCCACATATTATGATCCAATGATGTGTTGCCATCCTATGATGTTTTGAGTAGTTATCCTTTGTCTTTGGGTTGATTTATGATCTAGATTGGTATGAGTTGTATGTTTTACTTTGGTGCTGTCCTATGGTGCCCTCCGTGTCGCGCAAGCGTGAGGGTTCCCGCTGTAGGGTGTTGCAATACGTTTATGATTCGCTTATAGTGGGTTGCGTGAGTGACTGAAACACAAACCCGAGTAAGGGGGTTGTTGCGTATGGCATAAAGAGGACTTGATGCTTTAATGCTATGGTTGGGTTTTACCTTAATGATCTTTAGTTGCGGATACTTGCTAGAGTTCCAATCATAAGTGCATATGATCCAAGTAGAGAAAGTATGTTAGCTTATGCCTCTCCCTCATATGAAACTGCAATAGTGATTACCAGTCTTGTTAACGATTGGCTAGGACAATTCCGCACACCGATCCACCATTATTCCACACTCGCTATTTATAATATTTAGTAATATATTGTAACTTCATGATAACAGCACCTACTTTTATATTTTAGCTCTCCGATATCATACAAAGTTATCCTCTTCATACCCACAACATAGTTTTATTTCTCGTTGCTAGTTGGAAGCAAACGTTCGGTGTACGTAGAGTCGTATCAGTGGCAGATAGGGCTTGAGAGAATATTGATCTTACCTTTAGCTCCTTGTGGGTTCGACACTCCGTACTTATCACTTCCACCTTTGGAAATTGCTACGATGATTCCTTGCACTTGGGGATTATCAAGCTCTTTTCTGGCGTTGTTGCCGGGGAGCAATAGCGTGGGGTTGATATTCTCGTGTGTGCTTGTTTGCTTTCTTCACTAAGTAGATTTTGTTTTTCCTTTTTTTTCTGTTTAGTTGTGGGTGAAACATGCAAAAAAATTTAAAGAATTAAAATACAATTTTTTTACTTGCCTCTCATGCCTAAAAAGTTTTTCAAAAAGAGAAGTGATTGGAAAGTTATGCATTGAAGAAGTGAGGGTCGACCTTGAGCACTTGTGTTCATGCTCACGGAAACAATGTAGAATTTTTCATGGAAGTTTATCTGTAAATAATTATCCCCTTGTATATATCCATTGTATTATAAAAATAATGTGCCAAGCTTTGGTTTTAGGATAATTAGATTGCTTGTTTACTATGTGCAGAACAAAAACAGAAACTTTGGCTGTAGCGCGTGATTTTACATTTTTTGCTGGAAAGTCAAATGGGTCTGAAACTTTTTGCACATTACTTCTGTATAAATTTCTCAAATTTTAAAGTTTATTTCATAATTATTGGAGTCACAGAAGTTTACTAAACTTACAGATTACTACAGACTGTCCTGTTTTAGACAGATTCTGTTTTCTATGTGTTGTTTGCTTATTTAGATGAATCTATGAGTAGTATCGGAGGGTATGGACCATGGATGAGTTGGAATACAGTATATATTACACCAATATGAATTTAGAATGAGTTCACAACATTACCTAAAGGTAGTGATTTGCTTTATTATACTAACGGATCTCGCAAAGTTTTTGTTAAAGTTTTGTGTGGATGAAGTGCTCGAAGATCGAGGAGCTATCAATATGAGAAGAATAAAGAGAGGAAAGAGCTCAAGCTTGGGTATGCCCAGGGAACCCCAATTAAATATTCTAAGGATACTCAAGCATCTAAGCTTGGGGATGCCCCGGTTGGCATCCCATCTTTCTTCTTCAACAATTATCGGTACACCTCGGTTTTTGTTTTGTTCACATGATTTGTGTCCTTTGTGTTTTTCTTTTTCTTTGAGAACCATGCTAGTATGAGATGTCCCTTCATAAATTTATAGAATGCTCCATTAACTTCACTTATATCTTTTGGAGTATGAATAATACTATCATCTAAAGCAGGTTTGGAAGAGTGTCAACTCTAGGAACCAGTGATCCCGGTATTCCGTGAGAAGAATTTTGCTTATGTGGAGAGTATAAAAATTTCTATGCTTGTAGATCATGAAAATAATGCTTTATGTGATGGTTATGTTGTTGAGTTCATTCATGGTGCTACTGAAAATTATTATGATGGAGGAATATATGCTTGTAGGAGTTGCGATAATATCAAGTTTCCTCTCTATGTGCTTAAAGGTTTGAAGTTATCCTTGTTTTTCCTTCCTATGCTAGTTGATTCTTATTCCCATAAATTGTGTGCTCACAAAATCCCTAGGCATAGGAAGTGGGTTAGGTTTAAATGTGCTAGTCATATTCTTCATGATGCTCTCTTTATGTTCAAGTCTTATCTTTCATGTGAGCATCATTGAAATCATCATGCCTAGCTAAAAGGCATTAAAGAAAAGCGCTTGTTGGGAGACAACCCAATATTAACCTTAATGTTTTTGTGTGTTTACATGATTAATATACTTTATTAATCATGTTTTATAACTTTTGTTTCAATAAAGTGCCAAGTAAGACCTTTGGGAAGACTTGGGTGAAAGTTAATGTGATCTTGCTGTAAAAAACAGAAACTTTGTGCTCACAAGATTAGCTGCCATTTTTGACAGAAGAGTGCTTTGGTGCTGATTCTTTTTGCATAAGATTAATATACAAATTCCTCACGTCCACCAATTTATTTCATAATTCTTTGAGTAGCAGAAGTATGGTTAGTGTTCAGATCATTACAGACTATTCTGTTTCTGACAGATTCTGTTTTCATCGCATAGTTTGCTTGTTTTCTAGTTTCTATGACTTATATTCCTCAATATAAATTATAGAAATGATATGGTACAGTAGGGATTGTGTGAGAACAATTATGATCTTTGTCTTTGACAGTACCAAGGTGAATGGTTAACTCTTTATCATACTAACCTATCTCACGAAGTTCCGTTAAGTTTTGTGTGATTGAAGTTTTCAAGCTTTGGGTGAGATATCGATATGAGGAGAATAAGGAGTGGAAATACCCTAAGCTTGGGGATGCCCGAGGCACCCCAAGGTAATATTCAAGGAAGACTCAAGCGCCTAAGCTTGGGGATGCCCCGGAAGGCATCCCCTCTTTCGTCTTCAAAACTATCGGTATACCTTACTCGGAGCTATATTTTTATTCGTCACATGATATGTGTTTTGTTTGGAGCGTATTTTCAATTCTACTTTCTATTTGAATAAAATCATTGGATCTGAATTATTAAATGAAAAAGAATCCTCCCATGGCTAGTTAATTATTTGACTACTCACTGTCCTTCACTATTATCTTTTGGAGTAGTTTGTCATTTACTCACGTGCTTCACGTATATCCTATGAGTAAATGGTTGAATAATTGAATATCATAAATATGAACTTATATATGTTTCATATGCTTATACCATGGGGAGTAATGACTTCACATAGAATAAGTATAGGTTGTAAACTTATTGAAAGTTAGCAAACGTAGAATTGGTCACTTGGACAATTCATGAAAGAATATTGAAGGAAGAGAGATTTCACATATAAATATACTATCTTGGACATCTTTTGTAATTGTGAGCACTCATTAAAATATGACATGCTAAAAGGTTGATGTCGGACAAGGAAGACAACGTAATGGGTTATGTTTTCTTATATCTGAAATAAAGTATATTGTCTTGGATCATCCAACATGTTGAGCTTGCTTTTCCCCCTCATGCTAGCCAAATTCTTTGCACCAAGTAGAGATACTACTTGTGCTTCCAAACATTCCTTAAACCAGTTTTGCCATGAGAGTCCACCATACCTACCTATGGATTGAGTAAGATCCTTCAAGTAAGTTGTCATTGATGCATGCAATAAAAATTGCCCTCTAAATATGTATGATCTATTAATGTGGAGAAAATAAGTTTTATACAATCTTGTGATGTGGAAGAAATAAAAGCGATGGACTGCATAATAAAGATCCATATCACAAGTGGCAATATAAAGTGACGTTCTTTTGCGTTAATATTTTGTGCATCCAACCATAAAAGTGCATGACAACCTCTGCTTCCCTCTGCGAAGGGCCTATCTTTTACTTTTATCTTCTACCTTATGCAAGAGTCATGGTGATCTTCACCTTTTTTTTACATTTTATCCTTTAACAAGCACATTGTGTTGCAAAGATCCTGATATATATATCCAATTGGATGTAAGTTATCATGAACTATTATTGTTGACATTACCCTTGAGGTCAAAGTTGGGAGGCGAATCTATAAGCCCTTATCTTTGTCTGTGTTCGATTAAAACTTTGAACCCATAAATATCACGTGAGTGTTAGCAATTGTGAAAGACTAAATAATAGTTGAGTATGCGGAGTTCGCTAAGTCAAAGCTCTGACATAGACCCTTCCTGAAAATAAGATGAATTGCAATTGTTTGATGACTGAGAATATAGTTTGTTAGTTTCAAGAGAGTTTATAATCTATATTTAACATGTGAATAGCTTGTTACTTGATCATGAAAAGTTTTGTTAAAATGAGCTACTGTTATGATATATAATGATGCTAGAAAAAGTGATTGGAACTATCATTGATGAAACTTATGGACTTGCTAGCATTCACACTTCATAAATTATTTCTTTTATCATTTACCTACTCGAGGACGAGCAGGAATTAAGCTTGGGGATGCTGATACGTCTCCAACGTATCTATAATTTATGAAGTATTCATGCTATTATATTATCAACCTTGGATGTTTTATATGCATTTATATGCTATTTTATATGGTTTTTGGGACTAACCTATTAATCTAGAGCCCAGTGCCAGTTTCTGTTTTTTCCTTGTTTTTGAGTTTTACATAAAAGGAATATCAAACGGGGTCTTGACGTGCCAATTTTTGAAGATTTTTTATGGACCAAAAGAAGACCCCGGAGTAAAAGAGTTGGGCCAGAAGAGTCCCGGGTTGTCCACGAGGGTGGGGGGCGCGCCCACCCCCCTGGTCGTGGGACCCTGCCTCGTGGACGCCTCGGGCACCTCCTTGACGTGAGACCGACGCCAAAAATTCCTATAAATACAGAAACCTCAGAAAATTAACCTAGATCGCGAGTTCCGCCGCCATAAGCCTCTGTAGCCACTGAAAACCAATCTAGGCCCTCTCTGGCACCCTGCCGGAGGGGGCCATCATCACCGGAGGGCATGGAGGAGGATCCCGGAGGGGCCATCATCACCATGAAGGCCAAGGACCAGAGGGAGAACCTCTCCCCATCTAGGGGGGAGGCCATGGAGGAGGAAGCACAAAGGGGAGAACCTCTCCTCCTCTCTCTCGGTGGCACCGGAGTGCCATCGGGAGGGGAATCATCGCCGCGGTGATCGTCTTCATCAACATCACCATCATCACCCTCATCTCTTTTACGCAGTCCACTCTCCCGCATCTCGCGGTAATCCCTACTTGTACATGGTGCTTTATGCCACATATTATGATCCAATGATGTGTTGCCATCCTATGATGTTTTGAGTAGTTATCCTTTGTCTTTGGGTTGATTTATGATCTAGATTGGTATGAGTTGTATGTTTTACTTTGGTGTTGTCCTATGGTGCCCTCGGTGTCACGCAAGCGTGAGGGGTTCCCGCTGTAGGGTGTTGCAATACGTTTGTGATTCGCTTATAGTGGGTTGCGTGAGTGACTGGAACACAAACCCGAGTAAGGGGGTTGTTGAGTATGGGATAAAGAGGACTTGATGCTTTAATGCTATGGTTGGGTTTTACCTTAATGATCTTTAGTAGTTGCGGATGCTTGCTAGAGTTCCAATCATAAGTGCATATGATCCAAGTAGAGAAAGTATGTTAGCATATGCCTTTCCCTCATATGAAACTGCAATAGTGATTACCGGTCTTGTTAACGATTGGCTAGGACAATTCCGCACACCGATCCACCATTATTCCACACTCGCTATTTATAATATTTAGTAATATATTCTAACTTCATGATAACAGCACCTACTTTTATATTTTAGCTCTCCGATATCATACAAAGTTATCCTCTTCATACCCACAGCATAGTTTTATTTCTCGTTGCTAGTTGGAAGCAAACGTTCGGTGTATGTAGAGTCGTATCAGTGACAGATAGGGCTTGAGAGAATATTGATCTTACCTTTAGCTCCTTGTGGGTTCGACACTCCATACTTATCACTTCCACCTTTGGAAATTGCTACAATGATTCCTTGCACTCCATACTTATCAGTGGGCTGAAATACTGAAAAAATAGTAAATAAATTACCGTACCCAGATGCACCATTCTCATTGTTGGCCACAATCATATTGATAGACTTGAAATCCTGCCCTGGCTTCTTGTACTTATTTGGGCACTTGTTGGCCCAATGTTCCTTCGAACCACAAGTGAAATAGCCTTCTCCCTTCTTGTTCTTCTTGAAGGTCTTCTTACTTTCTTCTTAAAGTCAGTATTCTGTTGGACACTGTTCTTTCCCTTGGGCTTGTGGGAGTTGAAGTTCCTCTGATGTACCATATTGGCCACAAAAGTACCTTTGACCCCTTTCCCGTGTGAGTCCTTTGCCCTCGAGTTCTGCTCAACACTCAGATGGCCGATGACATCCTCTACTAAGAGTTCACTCATCTGATGTTTCAGAGTGGTAGCAAAGTTCCTCTAGGAATTAGGGAGCTTAGCGATTATGAAGCCCGGACAAACTTGCCTGGTAAATCGCACTTAAGAAGCTCAAGCTCCTTAGCGATGCATATTATCTCATGAGCATGTACCAATACAGGACAGTTCTCGGCCATTTTGTAATCGTGGAACTGCTCTATAACATACATCTCGCTCCCAGCATCGATGGCCCCGAATTTAGATTCGAGCATCTCCCACAAGTCCTTGGCAACGTGCACATGTAAATATGCATCGACCAACTTATCTCCAATCACGCTAAGAACTGCTCCCAGAAATACGACGGTGGCTTCCTTAAACGCCCTCTCCTGTTCAGGAGCAATCGTTCCCGTGAAAGGGACACCGGCGACCCAGAACACGTTCATAGTCGTGCGCCATAAGGTGGTTTTGGTCTACCAACGCTTATAATATGTACCGGTTTCAGTGTTGTGGCAAAACCACTAGCCGAAAAATGCCTACACAAATTAGGTTTTTGGATTATTGAGTAAATGGGCAGTTTTTCGACTAAATTAATCAATGAAAAAGTCACTAGCATGGCATTGATAGAAATAAAGACATAGTGATATTAGATTATGCAAGCACATACTATGCTAATTACAGACACTTCTACGTATAACGCTGGCATGGCTAAAACAGAAGTCAATAGGAGCGGGATAAACGAGTTATACCCTTCGGTAGGCTAGGTAGAAGCAGCGCCGGTAGCGGTGGCGGCAGCGACGTCCTTCCCATCGGCTTCGATTTTCTCGGCGGCGGTGGACATATGATGACAGTGATGGTGATGCAGACGTAGAGGAAGCAGATGAACATAGGCCAGCAGTCGCGTCCCAAAAACCTAATTATCCCTCTCCCGTCAACCGTGCACGCGGTGAACGGGATGGATCGCCGCCGGCAACAGCAGCAGTGGAACAACGTGGGCATGAAGGCAGATGTGATCTGATTCGCGTGACGGCTAGGGTTAGGAGATGCCTCACATATATAAATAAGCGCATAGGTGTGAGCTCGGCTCGACTAATTCTCGCGACGCGGCGCGGCGGAGGAGGAGCGCGCGAGGGCCTCTTCTCTTCTGAGGCTCCAATAGCATGTGGAAGAGAATCCCTTATAAGAAGGTCCAACTCCTCTCCAACTAGTAAGGTGGGACTAAACTTTTCACCACCCCTTGTCATGACACCTACATGAGCTCTTAGAGATTTTTATGAAATTGTTAGATGGGACTAAAGCCCACCCCATATTTCAACAGCAAGATCTTTAACCCAAGTGATATTTGCTCAACTAACTAATCAATCAAACCGATTTCTTTCATACTCCCTCCGTCCCAAAATGCTAAAAAATGTAAGATCATTTTTTTACACTACGGGACCAAGCAATCAGAGAGACCTAGTTGAGCTTCTACACCATAGTTGTTGCATGCACGTGCAGTGGGGGAGCTACCCAAAAATGATTGAGCGGGCAAAGGTGGTCGATACTGAAGGAAACATATTTTTCTCTCTCAAAAAGACCCTAATTTACCTATACTATTAAATCTCCCGGCCATGGCCCATCTGGCCTCGCTGTAGCTCTGCCGGCGTGCATGCGAGTGTTTGTTGCACTTCTCACAATGGCTCTTCTGAAAATTAGCTGAGATCATGATGTGTTGATTGATTGAGCTTAGCATGCAGTTTTCTAAGTCATGTATACGGGTGTACATTCACCCCTATGAACACAAACATGCACACCTTATCCATATGAGCACCTTCAAGACTAAGCCGACATATTATTTTGAGATTGACGAAGTCATCACAGGTGCCTCGTAGTCGATGAGAACGCTCCTTCCACTAAACACGCATCTTCGGAAACCCTGAAATAAATTTAATATAATGTGAGCACCATAACTTGAATCCCGATGGGCTAATGATACCACTATCCTCCTAACCATCCAGTTACAGATTGGTTCGCCTAAGTCATCTAGATCAACGTTTTTTTCTTGGCGCATGTTCACCCAGAAGGTGGCCGCATAAGAGACGGTGCATGTGGAACAACGCGAGTGAGTGCTTAGGCTTTCAGCATAAATAATGACAAAACCTGCACACAATTTACACATAAATGTGTTTTTAATACACATATAATAATGGAGTTTTTGCAAGAAGCAATTGTAAGAAAGAATGAATTCGTGGCATTGGTATTACCTTAAATTAGAAAGAAAATAACATATACAAGTTTACACAAATTTAAAATAAGGAATTTTTGTATAAAGACTGAATTGGTGGTATTGATATTACCCTTTAAAAGATAGAAAAATTATGAAATGTCCACACACTTTACACGGAAATTGTGCTTTCTATAATACCCAAGTATAAGCATATAATAATGGATTTTTGCAAAAAAAATGTTTCCTATGAAGGAATAAATTAATGGATTAGTATTACCCAATAAGAAGGAAGAGAATGAAATAAAACTACAAAAACAAATAATGAATTAGTGGCATTGCTATTACACTTATAAAATAAAATATTGAAAATAATCAGTTTTTCAAGAAATAATGAATTATTAGCATTTGTATTACTCTTGAAGAAGAAAGACAATAAAATAATCTAAAACAGGAAATAACAAAATCTGCACATAATTTACAAAAAGTTACGCTTTTTATAATATGCAAGAATAATCATATAATAGTAAAACTTTCACACCAAAAAAGTTTCTAAGAAGTAAAAATTTAGTGCCGGCGGTATTACTCTTAAAGAAGAAAGGAAATGAAATAAAAGCCAAAACAAACTCAAAACTATGAAGTTTTCCACGAAAGAATAAATTAGCGGCAGTGATATTACCATTTTAAAGAAAAAATTAACCTAAAAAAGAGAAATGAACTAAAAATTTTCAAAATAATGAAGTTTGCAAAGGAAGAATGAATCAGTGACACTGATATTACCCTTGAAGAAGAAAGAAAAAAAATCTAAAACAAACAATGGTAAAAACTAAATACAATAAACATAAAAATTGTGCTTTTAAAAATATGCAAGCTTAAGTATATAATAGTGGAATTTTCACAAAAATAAAGTTTCCTAAGAACAAATGAATTAGTGGCATTGATATTATCATAAAAAAGGAATAAAAATAAAATAATAATAATAATAATAATAATGAAATTTATTAAGGATGAATGAGTTAGTGGCATTGGTATTACCCTTTAAGAAGAAGGAAAATAAAAGAACTGGCAAAAGTTTTGTAGTGAAATTGCACTTTTTATAATTTGCAAAGGATAATCTGGTGCATTTTTGGCGCATATTATATAGTTTTTATGTGTATACATTTACGCTCCCAATATCTTGAAAATAGCCAAAAATAAAACCGATAGTTGAAAAGGAAAAACAGAAGAAAAAACACATAAAAACTAAAAAAAATAGGAAAACAAATGGAGAAAGAGAAAGGCTGGGTTGCATAGATAACGGGTCGCAGCCCAATAAGAAATGAACTGACCGAAAACTCTGTTCATTCGACAAAACCAAGGCCAAAAAAGCACAGAGAAAAAAACAGAAAAAAGATGCACTCAAAGCATAGGTCAAGACTAGTAAATCGACTAATCCAAATTTAATTTTCAAGCGACTTACATATAGATGGATTAGTTAAAATTTCATAGTTGTATCAAAAAATGGTTTAACTTTTTGACCCAGAAACTCTAGAACAATTGTTTATATTAATTAAAATAAGTAAAAAGTTATTTAATGTGCAAACTACAAGCCTAAAGCTATCCAATTCCAGTTTTTTTAACATGAAGAAATTCCAAATTCTAGTTACTTTTGTTAAACAAAGCAAGCAATACATTGGTCAAGACAATTAATGTGTTGGGATTTAGTTCTGATCCTCATCACCAGCATATCTTGCATCAGTTTGAATCTCGAGGAATGCATTGAAGGTCATTTATTCTCAAATATCTTGCCATTTCTTTGCATCTATAAATTTCAGCAACCCATTATAATGATATCCATAACAATCTTTTTAGGCAGGGCAGATTTCAAGAGTCTGACCTCATCGAAAGTAGATATGCATGGAGGTCTTCGTGGGATGATAGTGTCCCAGTAGGCTTGCACAAAAGAGCAATTCCATAGCCGATGCAGGGTATTTTATGCAAGTACATGATCTAGTAACTCTCCATGTGCACACCCTTGCGCTTAAGGATATTTCTGGAGTTAAGTCTATCATGCATAACTTACCAGAAGAAAATTTTATGGCTAGCAGCTTTCCAAAGCCGTTTGAAAATGATGTGAGCCTGACATTGATCAATCAAATGGTTGTACATTTTCTTGCATGAGAATTGCTTTGAATATCAAATATAAGCCCAACAATCATGCTCAAAAGTAATAGGGTGGTGCACCAACAAATGACTCAGATTCTCAAACTGGTTGAAAGCCTGAATTGACAGAGGTATGTGGAAGCTTTCTGTGATGTCTGCCTGAAACAACAAAACCACATATGATGAGTTTTGATTAATAGCAAAAGAGTACAATTCAGAATATTGCACTTTGAGTTGTTGATCCTCCCATTTGTGTTCCCAAAATAAAGTTAAATCTACAGATGGCATAGAACATGCGGCAACCTCTTTGAATAAGGGAAGCCGCTCTAGGTGAGACTGCCACCAAAAGGAGCCCTCAATTCTACCACATGGCCTCAGAATAGTATGATTCCGAGACAAGCTTGACCCATGACAACTCTTCCTTGTTGTAAAACTTATGCAGATTCTTAATTAGGATTCCCAATCCTCCATGGCTTTTAGGCTTGTAGGTCTCCTTCCAAGCAATTAAAGCAGGGCCATATTCTTCTCCATAAACAAAATATGAGGTACTTATTAATTGTTGGGAATCGTAATACTCCCTCCATTCCCTTATATAAGGTCACAAACTCATATTACAAGTACCAAGATAAAATTTAATGACTCCTTTGCAAGTCAACTTTTCTTTTTGTTAACCGGGATCATTAATACACCACAAACATGCATCGAATGAATGGGAATGAAGTGGCTGAGTGTCATTATGACTACATGCATGTAACTATTAAAAAGTTGCTAGTCCAAGGAAACATCATTAATTTTTGCCTCGATTACTGTTGATGGCCTTGTATTGATGCAAAATGTATTTTTGACAGTGGCCTTGTATAAGGAAATGGATGGAGTAGAAAAAACCCGTCATAGGAATCAAGAATCATGATCACTACGAAGATGCATACAACGTTAGATCTGACCGTTACCAACTTCGAGTTACAGTGGAAAAATAGTTGGCGTAGGTCGTTCTTGAAGTCTCTCGAACCGTCCCACAAACATATCAATTTTTGTGTGTGTGCTTAAAGATATCGGTTCATAGGCCATTGTAAGATTACATCTAGAGGCTTAACTGAATAAGTAAGAGTAACAAGAGGAAGATCTATACAAGAAAGCCTTTTTGGCCAGAGAGTGGGTAATAAGATTATTTTTATCCTAGCAATATGTGTGACAACCTTGTAAGAGTTGAGGTAGGAAGTAATATTAAATAAATTTGCAAGTAAACGTCTGGCCCCCCAATGTCTGTCTTTCAAATAAATTCTTCGCTTCAGCGGCATCAACCAATATCATGCAATCATAATGGAAAGAAATCAAGTTCCATCCCAAAGCCTTAACCATCGAAGCAGCCAGGAATAAACCCATATCTTCTGCCTGCAAAATAGAGAGAGAAAACATTTAAGGCCATCGCTTGAATGAATAGTGAGTGGTTATTCTCTTCATTCCTTATGAACACTGCAAAGGAAGCTTCGTTTCCCACCACCGCAGGATTAAAGGCCGCATCAACATAAGCCAAGAAGCATGTAGATAGTTTTCTGTTTGGAAAGAAAATCGTTTCTAGACTTCCAAATATTCCATAGAAGAGTAAAAATCTAGGCTATGTTTAAGTGGAGCTGCTGAGAGGACAAGATGAGCAGAGGGATACAAATTAGTTAGTAAGTGTTTGTGCTTAATTAGCGGAGCCGGTAGACTAAACGGAGCACTTGCCACCCCTGAATCTACATGGCCGTGCAGGAATTTGTCATCACGTCCAATGTAGGCAGGTAAATATGCACCAAATCCATGAGCCGAACGAGTATAGTATAGTAGATCATCTTTCCGTACGTTACGGTTCATCATCATCAGTAGTAAACTGGGCAAGTCGCCGCGCAGAAACGGCAAGGAACGGGCGTAAAAACGGAACGTGTTTAGCCTTTCCTAAAGGCCCCAGACCGCGTCAACCCCCGCCCAATCATACGCGCCCACATGTCCTCCTCCCCTCCCCGCCTCCTCCTTTATTAACCGCGCCACCTCCTCCCCTGCTTCCCACACGCCCCGGCTCCAAAGCGCAGGCCTTCTCTTTCCCCACACCACACCACCCACCGGCCTCCTCCCACCCGAACCCCCATTAACCCCAGAGGAGAGATTCCCCGTCCTCTGACGCCAGCGGCCATGTCCGTCACGCGGGTTCTTGCGCTGCTTGTCGCGGCGGCGCTGGTGGCCGCGGCGCCGGCGCGCGTGGGCGCGGCGGGGGCGTGCGCGGCGGAGAGGTTCTCCAAGAACCGCGTGTACGCCGCCTGCACCGACCTGCCCACCCTGGGCGCGTCCGTGCACTGGACCTACGACCCGGCGGCCTCCTCCCTCTCCGTGGCGTTCGTCGCCGCGCCGCCCTCGTCCGGCGGCTGGGTCGCCTGGGGCCTCAACCCCTCCGGCGACGGCATGAGCGGCACGCAGGCGCTCGTCGCCTCGCCCACGGGCAGCGGCGGCGCGTACGGCGTCCAGACGTTCGACATCCAGGGCACATCGCTCGGATCGCCGGGCCCCATCGCCTACAAGACGTCCGACCTCGCCGCCGAGGTCGGCGCCGACGGCCGCGTCCAGATGTTCGGGAAGCTCGCGCTCCAGAACGGCACCGGGGAGGTGAACCAGGTCTGGCAGGTGGGACCGGCGTCGGGCGGGAGCATCGGCATACACGCCATGGCCGCCGCCAACATGGGGGCCAAGGGGAAGCTCAACCTCGTCACGGGGGCGACCACAGCCGTCAGCGGAGGCAGCATCCTCAGGAAGAAAAATGTGAGCACTCTACCCCGGAATTTATTCATTTGATTCCACATTTATGCCTCCATGCTCAAGTTTTTCCTTCCTTTCGAACGCTTCAATTTGGCAATCGTAACGCAAACTAAAATTGGACGAGGAGAGATATTCTATACAGAAAAAACTTGAATTGCTGGCAAAGTAATGGGGACAATTTTCACCTTTTAACATAAGCTCTAATTTTTTTTAGTATCCAACTTTTCTACGAGTGAGTAACTGTAGCTGTCGAAGCGGTTTACTGCAATGTTTAAACAGGAGTAAACCACATGAACTAGTGGCAACAACATGGAAATACAATCAATTTTGTATGCTTCTAACGGACACCTCACAAGAAAACTGTGCCTGTTTGCCATGTGAAATCTCACATGCATATGCAAGATTTCAACTCTAGTGCCCCGGTTGGTTTGAGTTGACTTGTATCTGAACACACATCAGCTGTATAATTTCCTCGTAAAGTTGACTCTGTGTGTCACATGGTTTTGTCTGTTCCATGCACTTTGAAAATTTACACACTGGAGCTGATATTTCCTTGCCTAGCCAGTAGATTTCTTCCTGCCTTGGTGGACTTTACCCTTTGATCAGTCTAATTGTTGATAGCTACATTTGCTTGTTCATTCATGGCATTGAGATGGAAGTATAAAACAGAGCATACTGAAGTAGGAGTACTAATTTTATCAAAACATTGTCATCCTTACCCCTGTTTTTTTTTCTGTGCAGACCCATGGAATTCTGAATGCTGTGAGCTGGGGGATTCTTCTGCCAATGGGAGGCATAGTTGCTAGATACCTCAAGACATTCAAATCAGCCGACCCTGCCTGGTTCTACCTTCACGTTGCTTGCCAGCTGATCGGGTATGCTGTGGGAGTGTCTGGCTGGGCCACCGGCATTCATCTAGGAAATCTGTCCAAGGGAATCACCTACTCGCTTCACAGGAACATCGGGATCGCCGTATTTGCTCTCGGTACCGTTCAGGTAGATGATCTCCACATTCCCAATTCCTCTCTCTATCATCTGCTAAAATTGAAGCATTTTTGTGCAATGCCAGTTGCCTAGCTGAGCAGAGCTTACTAATGCTGTGACCATTTCTTTCTTGTGCAATAGATCTTTGCGCTGTTCCTGAGGCCGAAGAAGGATCACAAGCTGCGGGTGTACTGGAACGTGTACCACCACTCGGTGGGCTACACCATCATCATCCTGGGCATCGTCAACATCTTCAAGGGCATGAGCATCCTGGACGTGGCGCAGAAGTGGAAGACGGGCTACATCATCGCCATCGGCATCCTGGGCGGCGTCGCGGTGGCGCTGGAGGTGATCACCTGGGCCATCGTGCTCAAGAGGAGGAAGACGGAGGACAAGGCCTACAACGGCGGCGCCTCCAACAACAACAACGGCCATCTGCCCATGTGATGCGATGTGATGTGATTCTTTCTCGGTGGCCGGAGTCTGTGGGCTGTGTTGAGCTGAGCTGCGTGTGTGTGAGCATGGATTGGCAGATGCTATGTAGGTTAGGGCCGGGCCTTAGTGGCCTTCGTCTCTCTGTTTCTTTTTGTATGATGATGATGATGATTGATAGATGTGTGTGTATAGTACTGCTGCACATTATATTAGTTATTATATACTGGAATGAGAGAGGTGATGCCGGTCGATGCATACTTGGATACTTGTTGTGCGTGCATTTTGGTACGTTTTGGTCTGAAGTACACTTGTTGTGGCATATGCTGTGTTGATGATCATCATCACCCACTTGTTTTATGGGGCCATTTAGCCATGGCCTGTTTTTGTGATAGCCGGGAGAGGTGTCCCGGTGGTGGTGGTTGGTGAAGCAGAAGCAGAAGCCGGGAAGATAGAAAATGTTTCTGCCAGTGAGTGGAAGCACGATCTCTCTAGAAAGGAGGTGACACGGGCAGCAGGCGTCAAGTACACTGAATTTGTTTCTTCAAGGCCGGGGAAAGCGAATGCAGAGTTCTTTCACTTTTGTATTCCCCACAGGACATTTGGTTGTTTCTGGTGCTAGTGTACGTACAGTATGTATAACTTTCCCACTCCGTGAGTGGGCCTGCTGGGTGGCGGATCTGTCCATACGTGTCCCGGTACGAATGAACAAGATTGGCAGTGGCGTGCAGTGGGTGGTTCACTTGAGCCGAGAAGAGAAGCGAACGGGTGAGGAATTGGAGAGGGCGTGTGTGGCGCTAGATTCAGTGCAGGTCGATTCATACATACGGGCTTTCTCGTGACAGAATAGCTTGTGGCAACCGCAAAAAGAGTACGGAAAGCCAAGATGGAACATGGAGACGTGCAGCCTAGCGCAAAGGATCGTTTGCAGGCTGCAGCGACCCATCGAGACATACATTGATTGATATCGCTGGTTAGGCTGGCTGACGCACGAAGATATGCGAGCAAACGTTCGCCTAGCGCGAAGTCCCTCATGGGATCGCGCTGTCCCTTGTCCATTTGCGGCTAATGCTATACACTACAGGACTTATTTTCATGCAAGAGGAACGCTGTTGCATCTCTGCGTGTTGAGCGGAGAATACGCCGGCACGGCAATGGCCCAGACCCCCAAGACGCCACCGCGTGTCAGGCGGAAGCCGCCGAGCAGAGCAGCACGCACGCGGCGCATGCTGCTGCCGAGCACCAGATTCTAACGGCATCTCGGCTTTTCTCCCGCCAGTCACCCTCAGCCTCGTCGCGGCGGCGGGAGAGCTCGGAGCCCGTGGCTGTCGCGCACGAGTAGCTCGATCGCGCCGCGCCGCGATCCGAGGCCCGTCCACGCCGCGTGCCTCGACACACCGTGAACGTGAAAGATTCTTCCGCTCTTGTCCGTCCATTGTATACGTTCCTAGTCGGAAGAGGGAGGATGATTTAGACCGCCCTTCTGGTTGCAACCTTACCCGAGAAATTTGATGGGCATGTTTCGCACGGCACGTACGCTCCAAAAGAAGACATGAATTTTCAATACGTACTCCAGGAGTAGTACATTATCTGGGCGTGCAGTGCAGACTACTCCGACAAGTCTCACTTTCCAGTTGGTAGGAACGGTCTAGACTCAAGTTCCAACTCAACCCATTGACGACTTCCTTTAACGAAACCAAAAGTTTTGAGGGATAGTAGACCACAACATACTAAGAGCATTACTAGTAGAACTCTAAAACCCTCAAATTCTTAAAGCAGTTTTAAAGGGTGAGAAGTGCCACTTTTTGACACTTTTAAGGGTTGAAAAACAGGGGCAAATACTAGAACCCTCAAATCCAACCCTTAAACTGTTTTAAGGGTTGGATTTGAGGGTTCTAGTCTTTACTTCACCCCTAACCTTTAAAACTGTCATTTCACATATCACACATTTCATCACATTTCATCATATGACATATCACAAATTCCATCACATTTAACATAAAACAATAATCATTCTAGTTATTATTACACCACCGAATGGTCCAACATTAATCAAATTACAATGTTTTTAGATCTAAAGAAGAAACATGTCCTTGTTTAATGGTCCAATAGATAATATAGATGAAAATTTTAGCACCAATGTCTGTCTTCAAACTATAGATATGCTAAAAGTAAAGCTTGGTGTGACATACAAATATAGCAATTATCAAAATTTGACGATTTTATAAGGACAGACAAATTTGACCCTGTTCTGATACTCCAAAAGTACCGTTAGTGCAACTGATTAGTGAATGTATACCTCGATCATTTCTCGAAAACCTCTTGACACAAGAAACATATTGCTTTTGATAAACATGTGGATGAACCAAGAACTAGGCCTGCTCGAACTCATTGACGCAAAGCATCAAACAGCTCGTGGGCATGCGCCGCGCGATGCAAAGAGTGGCAAACACCGACGCCGGACTAAAATTAAGCTCCAAGCAAGGGGGGCATGAAGAAATTCATACGGACAGCAGGCAACAGCATTGAGACGTGGCCTATGATTTCTTCTCTGCCGAGACCAGCTTGCTGAGTGCCTGCTACCGTGGCCGACGTCCGCGCTCTCCTCACGCTGAGCCGCGCGCGCGGCCGCTCGCCTCGCCCTGCTCGCTGCGGGCTGCGACGGTGACGAAGGGACGGCGCGGCGCATCACCTCTGGCGGCGGAGGGCGGGCAGGGGCGGCGATCCGCGCGGAGAGGAGGAGGCGCGGCCGTCCGGGGCCGGGGATGGACGCGGCCGAGGCGTGAGGCACCGGCGGGACGGCGGCGGGCGGCCGGATCCGCGCGGCGGCGGCGGCGACGCGGAGGTTGGGGAGGATGAAACTTCCCTCCCGCGCGTCGTTGCTAGGATTGCAGGTCGACCCCTGTTTTCCTCCCAAACCCTCACTTCTACAGCTTGGAGATGTGTTTTCGGGTTGGGCCTCTAAAAATATTTAAGGGTCTAAGGGTTTAAGGGGTCTAATCTACACACTTTTTTCTGTTCAAACTGTAAAAAAGCAGTTATTTTTACAGATTTAAGGGTTTAGGGATACTACTAGAAATGTTCTAAACGCTTGATCATTGGAGCGAGTTCAGTGAGATTAGCCAAACCCAACTTAGCCACAACTGCTCTTTATCTTCTATACTAGGTAGATAGACTAGATGCAACTAAACTAATCCGCAGTTTCGCAAAAAAAAAAACTAATCCGCACCAAATTTTGACCAAATCTGTCTGTCGCTAGGTAGGCAGTCCACCAGATTTGACCTAGCCTAACTGCTCACGCGGCGCCCCTCTCCAATCTTCCGCACCTTGCCAAATCACAAGCCCAAGTTTTTTTTTTGGAACCTATAAATCACAAACCCAAGTTAGTTTTTCGTACGAATGCCAAATCTTCTATTCAGAGCTGAGGCCTTGAGTTTTTAGCATGCCAAGTTGGTTCCGCTTGCACTTGGCTCACCACAGCCTTTGGTTCAATTGGTGGGTGCAGAGATTGCCACCTTCTCTCAAGAAATTTGTAGGCTAGACTTCAGAGGGAGAGTTGAGCTGTGTTTCCTGAAAATATTCAGAGCTGAGGCCTGAAGTGGCTACCAAGCATCAACCGACTCTCATAGTAGATCATGATGCATGGGCATGGCAGAAGCTTTTAAGGCTTTGTGAAAGGTAGCAGCTGTCGTTGAGCCAGTAGTACGTACCAAGTGAAGTTTCGGGCTTTCGGAAACTGGATACGTCCCAACTTCTCAACAGCAGGCAACACCATTCTTTCATGTATGTATACAAAGCACTTCCACATCACACGCACTCGTCCATAAAAAACAAGCAAAAAAAAGAGAACTAACTACAGATTATGCCCTATAACTATAACTATGCACTTCTTCTTTGGTTGCACGAAGAATGGTGATGCTGAATATGTACAGCGTTAACAGTTGAGCAGCCTCTCCCTGATTTTTTTGGGTAAGCACACTATTACCTCACCCCCTATACAAAACTTCTACTGCATGAAACAAAAAGAAAGGTGTTACACTGACGGACTGAACTGCACGTTCTTGGCATGTTCACTCTGTTTGCTCTGCATTGCAGATAGCATTTACATTTTACAACCACATAGTATCACGTCAAATGTCTCATGAGTTATGGTCACAAAATAATTCCGCACCTTAGCTTCAAATAATTGAATGAATGAGTGCTATTTCAGAGTTCAAGTTTAGGTTAAAAAAATAGCATCACAAAACTCTCATGAACAACATGAGGTCATGCAGGATGCAACCAACCTTGGGTCATTGGGGAAATCGAGCAAGATGTGTTATCCGCGGCCATGCCCTTGGCCAGCCTCCTCTGTTGCTCCGCTCTCGCCCAATCGTCGGATAACTGCAACCACACCAACCTTCTTGAATTTCAACTTTGATCCACCACCATGGGTCACTGTGTGTGACTCGATAAGTGATGTCACGCGTTCAGCAGCTTCCTACAGCCCACCGACACAAAACCTGCCACCTCCGTCGCAATCTCCTAGCTACACTCCCTAAATATATAGTCCAACAAATTATAATCCCGCATCATGCGTACAGGAGCAGGAATACAGAAGAATTCAAATACTTGGGACTAATGAACGACGGCAATCTGGATCCGAGATATGGGCTTAGCGGCTTGCTTGAAAATATCTATAAAAGAGCAATGGTGGCAACAAACGATGTCTTATCAGTTATCGGCATGAAGCATTAACAATAAAAAAACTTCCATGCGTAACAGACAATGAACATTTTCCAATACACAAATGACTAAACTTGATGGACATTGTCTTGAGATGCAGTTCAGTTACGGTATCACTCTCACCTCCAAAAGCCACACGCAGCGACCATGGCCATCAAATGCAGCACTGACATCACCACGTACCATCCATCGACTATGGCCATTTCATGCAGTTTAGCCAAGCACTAACAGGTAATTATATAATAGAAAACCTGGCGCATGTCACTTAGTTTGGGAAAGCAGCATACCTCGTCCTCTTGGTTAGTCCAAAGTTCCAAACTAATTGTACGCTGAGCCTCAATTCACACCTGCACATTTACAACATTCATGCAACAAAATAATAAACAGAATTGCCGACCAACAAAACCAAAATCTAGCCTCCACACCTCCAACCAACATCCTAGCATCAACCAACTCAGAAAGCAACAACATGTTGAAACCTGTCAAAGCAAAATCTAGCCTCCACGCCTAGCCTCCAAGCCGGTGGCCACTCCGGCCCCGGCGTCCCACGCCTAACCTTCCACGCCGGTGGCCACTCTGGCCCTGCCGTCCACCACCTAGCCTTTCACCGTGATTCACTCTGAATACGGTAACTACACTCTCAACATCCATGGCTCTCTTAGATCTCCAGTTCGATGCAGGTCTCAAGTTCGAAGAACAAGTGTGGTAGAAGTTTGGAGTGCCTATCAATTTCTTAGAAGGTTGAAACCTCAAAGAACTCTTCTTGGTTGCTGAATTCTCAAGATCCAAGTTAAGGCTCAATGAGGATTCTGCGGGTCTCATCCGGCAATCTTGCTTTGGAGGACATGCCTCGCGTTTCAAGTTCAGATGTTGTCAGAATTGGACCATCAAGTTCTCTGTTGCATCAAAAGACGTTAGTTTTCTCATCTTTCATGGAGGTAACATTTCAAATCAAAATTTTAATCTTTCGTTCTGGTTATGGGGTGGAGGAGGACCAGACTATCTTCGAGAATTTGAGCTCTTTTCTCGTGAGAAAGATGATGAATGGACTCAGGTATTCAGAAAAGGTAAATCAAAATCCTATGCTCAAGCTGTTCAAACCCAAAGAATCGTCACCCAAGACCGAGCCCGGATCTCAGTCTTCCAGCGTCTGCAATTTCCCGCTGATGGATCATCGGCATTTACTCCTCAGGCATCAGTAACTTCCTAGGTGGCGATTGCTCGGATTAATGGTCCTGTAATATCAAGAGCGGGTGTCGGTGTCAAAACCGGCGGATCTCGGGTAGGGGGTCCCGAACTGTGCGTCTAGGCCGGATGGTAACATGAGGCAAGGGACACGAAGTTTTACCCAGGTTCGGGCCCTCTCAATGGAGGTAAAACCCTACGTCCTGCTTGATTAATATTGATGATATGGGTAGTACAAGGGTAGATCTACCACGAGATCAGAGAGGCTAAACCCTAGAAGCTAGCCTATGGTATGATTGTTGATGTGTATGTTGTCCTACGGACTAAAACCCTCCGGTTTATATAGACACAGAAGAGGGTTAGGGTTACATAGAGTCGGTTACAATGGTAGGAGATCTGAACATCCGTATCGCCAAGCTTGCCTTCCACGCCAAGGAAAGTCCCTTCCGGACACGGGTCAGAGTCTTCAATCTTGAATCTTCATAGTCCAGGAGTCTGGCTGAAGGTATAGTTCGGCTATCCGAACACCCCCTAATCCAGGACTCCCTCAGTAGCCCCTGAACCAGGCTTCAATGACGACGAGTCCGGCGCGCAGATTGTCTTCGGCATTGCAAGGTGGGTTCCTCCTTCAAGTACTTCATAAAAGATTTTGAACACAAAGATAGTGTCCGGCTCTGCAAAATAAGTTTCCACATATTGCCATAGAGAGAATAATATTTACACAAATCTAATCTGCTGACGTACTCCGTAGTGTGACATCACACCACGGCGAAGCTTTTATTCGAACCATTTTACTGTCCCATCTTAGCGCGTTATGCGAGGCGGTTTCCTTGGCACATCTTGTTAAAGCAGAGATCGTGTCCCCTTATTCCGGGATTCTCATCAATACGGGCGTGGGTAACCCAACCGCTTCTAGGACTCCTAGATCATAGGCAAGTCCAAACGGACACGGGGAGGACGCTTGATATTCACCCTCTTTATAAAGGGACCAGGCTTTTATTTTTCCCTCCCGTGCTCAATCGAATCCTTACCCCACCTCAAGCTCAAGCGCCCGAAGTTCAGGTCAGGTGCTCCGAACCTTCAGTCATGTCCGGATCTAGCCTTCAAGGCCGATGGGTGCCTTCCTCCGTCACGGAAGAAGACATCAAAAAGTTGAGGGAGGCCAAATATTTGACCACCGAGATTTTGCATCGGCTGCCTCCCCGAGGGCAGGTCGTCCCTACCCCCGAACCCAACGAGAACGTCGTGTTCGTTTCCCACTTCCTCTGAGGTCTAGGCCTTGCCCTGGATCCTTTCGTCAGGGGCTTGATGTTTTACTACGGGCTAGACTTCCATGATCTAGCTCCGGACTCCTTTCTTCAAATCACGACATTTATTGTCGTGTGCGAGGCCTTCCTCCGGGTTACCCCTCACTTTGGCTTGTGGCTCAAGACCTTTGAAGTGAAGCCGAAGATGGTCGAGGGGCAACATGCAGCGTGTGGAGGTGCCTCAATACGCAAGATGACGGGAGCTCCGTGGCCCAAAGGTTCCATCCCAGAGGTGTCTAAATTGTGGCAACAGGAGTGGTTCTACATCACGGCTCCTAGAAGTGCCAAGTGGGCGGTCGCCCCTATTTTCCGCTCGGGCCCTCCACCACAACTGATGTCGTGGATCAGCAGAGGCCTGAGCTGGGGCCCAGCCAAGGACGTGCCTATACTGCAAATCCGCATTCGGGATCTCTTCAATGGAGATTTCAGTTTGGTTGCGGTAATACAAGTTATGCTGGTTCGTCAAGTCCAGCCTTGCAAACGCCGGCCTCTTCGCCTATGGGAATTCAATCCCGAGGGACCGCGTGTCATTCAAAATTTTCTCAGCCTGACGCATGAGGAGATGTACAAGTCATTCTTCGGACCTCAGGTGGAGTTTCCGGAAATCACCGAGGACGTGGGACTGAGTAGTAACCGCGCCGCCGAACAGGTAAGGCATCTTCCGGCCGAACATACTGTCTCTCATTTGTTACGAAGTTATTTCTGAGAGTTCGCCTTTTGATCAGGACTGGCTAGCAAAGGCAAAGTTGATTCAGTGTTCGGCCCCCCTCCCTGAGGGTTTGGAAAATCCGGTCCTGGAAAAGATACTCCAGATCGTGCCTTGCCCGGAGCCCTTGAAGGAAGGTACTACGGAGGACAGTAAGGGCGGACGCGGGCCCCCAACGCTGCCCATTCTAACCGAGGGAGCGGGCGTCTCCACGAAGGAAGACGACCGGAAGAGGAAAATGACCGAGCCCGGGGATTCGGAAGCCGAAGCTTCCAAACGGGAGAAGAAGTCTCCCACCGAGGGTCCTACCTTGGGGGGTGCTGTTGCCGCACAAAGTCCGCGGGGGGATCAATTCTCCCGCGAGTCGTAAGTGACCCGGAATACTTTAACAGTACAGATATGCCATCTTTTTCTTCTGAGAAAATAACCACCGCATATATCTTAGCAGTTCGGGCCTTAGCCCCTCTCAAATGAGCTCATCTTCGGGGGATCTTCTTCCAGAGATGATGGAGAGCGAAACGCCTCCTCCGGACTCCTCCGCTCCAGAAGCGGGCGACCCTGAAGTGTCGTCGCGGAGGGCCTCTCCGAGTCCGGTGAGGCCAGAAGATAATCCCATTGACCCCCGAAGCTCCCAGTGTCCGGCTCCCGAAAAGAGCAGACAAAAGAGTCCGGCACCGTCTAGTGTGCGATCGGATGTGCTGAGGGAGTTGGTGGGGAGAGCGGCCATCTCAGATGAACATCGTGTGCTGATGGATACGGTGATGGAGAGAATATCGTCCGCCGAAAGTAGATTGCATGAAGCTTTTATGAGTCTACTGACAGGTTTTGAGGTACGTAAAAGAATGTATGATAGTCCTGCACATGCTAGGTGTGCCCTACGTAGATAGTAGCCCCTGAGACTCTGGTTGTCGTCGGAAACGACGACGAACAGAGGATCATATTCCCAGGTAATAACCATACTGCCTCTATGTGCAGATGATGGAAGCTCCGGTGGCTAGTCGGACTAGCGACTTTGCCCATTTAGAACGGCAGTTGGATGCGGCAGACGCCGACATCGAGCTTGTTAACAAAAGGCTTGACGAGGCACAGGGTAAGTGTCATTATCTGGTGAACGTCACGTAGGAAGAGTAGCATGATGCCAGTATCTTTAATATGTTGTGACTGCAGATGGGGCTGCCACTGTTGAAGCCTTGCGGGCAGAACTTGCCCGAGCCAAGGAACAAGCGAGGTTGGGTAATGCGGCTGCTTTAAAGGCGGCCGAAGAGTTGCAAGCCGAGAAGGCCGCACATGGCGAGAGCCGAGACAGGATGGCCAAGATGGCCATAGAATTAAAAGCCGCCGCCGACCGTTGCCGGGTTCTTGAAAAGGAAAACCAGGCGAAGGCATCGGACCTTGAGAAGGCTGCTGTGACGAAAAAGGACCTCCGCTCTACTATGAGGGCAAAGAAGGAGGAGCTGCGGGAAGCCGAGGATATTGTAGCTAGGAAATCCTTTATGTTGCGGAGGAAGTTCGGAGATCCACGGTATGCCCCCCTGGATCGGCTGTGGAGCTCGGAGGATGTGTATATGGATTTGGCGGCGAGCGCCGCCGATGCGGCTAAGTACTTCCAGGGTCAGACGGACCGTGGAGTAGACCAGCTATTTTGGAGACAATTCTATACTCCCGAGCGTCCACTTTCATTGACTGACCAATTAGCCGAATGGGCCAAACTAAATAGGTTGTCCGAACTCTCCATGAGGTCTGTTGTGGATCAGTTATGGCCGGAAGGGTCAAAACCGAACAACTATTTTGGCTTGGTGCAACAGTTACTCGATGTGGTGCCGCGCATTGATGCGATGAAGAGGTCGGCGTGCATAGAGGGCGCACGGATGGCCTTTGCCCATGTCAAGGCATATTGGGCGGAGATGGATGCTACCAATGTTGCAGCGCGGGATTCGGCCATAGGTCGAAAGGCTGCTGAGCACTACTTTGAAGAAGTTCTTGAGGGTGCCCGTTTGGTAGAGACCCAGTGCTCAAAAAATATTATGTTTGAGTGATATGTAATCTCATTGTAAGCGAAATTCTTTTATAGAGTTTTATAAGGCTATTTTTATACTTTTGCCTGAAAGTAATATGATGCCTCCTGGGCGGCCGTTTTTGTATACGCGTGTATAACCTGAAAGATTGCAGTCGTCGGCTTCAACCCCCACGCATATAATGCGGAGGTGCTAGCAAAAACACGCGTTCACACTTAAACCAACGTCTTGGTCCTATTAAGGAGGTGATAGCGGAGCGAGCGAGGCAACCGGACTATAATGCTTTAACACTTTCACTTAGCCATAGGAGTTTGACAGTGGGGCTACTAGATAGCCCCTGGTGGCTCCGCACTCTCCCGATCTCGGGGTGCGTACATGCCTGGCCGGAAAACGGCCCTTCGTTAAGGCGGAGGAATTCTAACATTCCCACGGGTCATCGAGTGGTTGACCAGTCTCACGCTATATCATGACATTCAGTTTTCGGCTTTCTCTACTGAGGTGCTCGTCCGGATGAACCAGGGCACAATCGCAGTAGTTCTCCTGGTGCTACCTTAGCCGGTAAAGCGGAACGTAAGGCACCAAAACACAGGAGCCGGGCAAACCCAACATTTGACCAAAGACAATGATTCGGAGCTGATGCATATAGGTCCAAACTCGCGACGCCGAACACTCCCTAAGGTATTCGGTCTTTGTGGTATAATCCGGGCCTAAATAATGGCCTTTGTAAGAAGCCCCCTGTGTCCAGGTACATGCATTGTTCTGGCGTGGCCACATGCCAAGACGTCAGCATCCTTCACAACGGTGGATATGTATCAACAAGAGACAGTAAAAAAGGTTTACGCAGGGTCTTAATCTAAAAAGAATCCTTTGAGCGGGTCCCTACTGCACGTCTGCGCCTGTGTCTCCGTTGTGCTGTATCCTGGACGGGTGTAGTACGATGATCGTCTGTAAAAGAGAGGACGTTAAGTGAAAAAGTTGTCGTGCAAAAAGATAGTTTTTAAAGA
Organism: Triticum urartu; assembly: GCF_003073215.2. Classification (NCBI taxonomy): domain Eukaryota; kingdom Viridiplantae; phylum Streptophyta; class Magnoliopsida; order Poales; family Poaceae; genus Triticum; species Triticum urartu. The sequence goes on along the minus strand of NC_053028.1, from coordinate 244,452,827 downwards.
AACCATGTATAATTGAAGATGATAAGAAATTACCACTTGTTTGCGCGCGTTGAGCCCCTTGTATTGACAAATAGGGGTGTGATCACTTATTCGGTGTAAATAGCAGCGCCGGACTCGATCGCTGGTCCGGACGCCTTTAATGTTCGGCTGCCAAGGCAGACTCACTCTCTTCGGCGCGCAGAGAGCGCTTGATATCTCCGTGCACTGTAATGATGCCATGTGGACCGGGCATCTTGAGTGTGAGGGAGGCGTAGTGGGTATTGCATTAAAGCGAGCGAAAGCTTCGCGTCCGATCAGTGCTTGATAGCCACTTTGAAACGGAGCGATGTGGAAAGTTAAATGCTCGCGATGGAAGTTATCGGGGGAGCCGAATGTAACTTGTAATGAGAGGGAGCCCGTACAACGAGCCCCTGGGCCTGGCGTTACTCCTTTAAAGGTAGTATTGCTATGGCGAATTTGTGTTGGGTCTAACCCCATCCCGCAGATTGTATCATGATATATTAGGTTTAGGCTACTGCCACCGTCCATCAAGACTTGTGTGAAGTGATATCCGTCAATTACTGGGTCTAATACCAGGGCAGCCCATCCTGCGTGCCAGATACTTGCTGAGTAATCGTGATGGTCGAAAGTGATCGGTTGAGATGACCAGTGGCAGGACTTCGCGGTGACAGGCACTTGGGTATGTTTTCCTGGGAGTGCCGTGTTGTTTTTTCCCCTGATCACGTGTAACACGTTTACTGTTTTCACTTATGGTGGAAATTTCTTTTGTTCCGCCGTGTCTTGTTTGGGAGGCTCGTCCTCGTCTTCACTTGGTATATCCTCCCCCTTGTGTACGGCGTTGAGCTTGCCGGACTGCTTGAAGACCCAACATTCTCTGTCGGTATGATTAGCGGGTTTACCAGGGGTACTATGGATCTGGCATACTTGGTCCAGAATTTTGTTGAGGCTGGACAGTTCGTCCCTGGTGCCTTTAGGGGGAGGCTTTTGACCTGGCCGAGAGCTTTTGAATCCGGAATTTACTGTCGTGCCCTTCGTGCTATCTTCTTTAATCCGGCATTTGCTATTGCTGTTGCGTCGTGATTTCCCGTTTCCATCTCTAACTTCAGATGTACTGGGGTCACTGTTGCTGCATCTGGCTAGCCAGCTGTCCTCACCCGCGCAAAAGCGGGTCATGAGGTTTGTTAATGCGGCCATCGTTCTCGGCTTATTTTGGCCGAGGTGTCTCGCGAGCCATTCGTCGCGGACGCTATGCTTGAAAGCTGCCAAGGCTTCGGCGTCCGGACAATCAACAATCTGGTTCTTTTTAGTAAGAAACCTATTCCAAAGCTTTCGGGTTGACTCTCCGGGTTGTTGAGTTATATGACTCAGATCATCCGCATCCGGAGGTCGGACATAAGTCCCTTGAAAATTTGCCCGAAAGGCGTCTTCGAGCCCTTCCCAACTTCCAATGGAGCTTTCGGGGAGGCCTTTGAGCCAGTGACGAGCTGGCCCTTTGAGCTTGAGGGGTAAGTATTTGATGGCGTGGAGATCATCTCCTCGAGCCATATGGATATGAAGGATATAGTCCTCAATCCAAACCCCGGGGTCTGTTGTTCCATCGTATGCCTCTATGTTTACGGGTTTGAATCCCTCTGGAAATTCATGGTCCAGCACCTCGTCGGTGAAACATAGAGGGTGTGCGGCACCCCTGTAGCTGGGTGTACCGCGTTGTTCGGATATTTGTTGTGTTGCATTGTATGCTGGGGGGGCGCTTGCGTGGTCCATAGATGGATCTTGTTTCGCCGTCCTTTGGGTGCGAACCCTCGCCTGGGTCACGTGTTGTATTGTGAGCGGCGTTGTATGCCGCTCTGTGTTGGTGGAGGGGTCGTCTATCCGACCAGGTGGCTGCTTTTATATTTGGTTGTGGGGGGTCTGCGGCCTCCTCATCGAATTCGGGTAGCAGCTTCCGCTTTGGGTAGCTCTTAGAGGGGCGATTGTCGCCGTACCTTGCTGTAGTGTTGAGTATTTTGCTCCATCTGAATTGGAGTGTGTCTTGCGCGGCCTTGAGCCTTCGCTTCTGCTTTTTGAGGCTCCTCGCGGTGGCAACAAGCCTTTTACGGGCGTTCTGCTGCTCCGGGTGCCTGTCCGGCGTTATGTCGTCCGGACCATTATCCTTGATAGGGTTTGTTTCTTCGGTTTGATTATCCGGATTGCCGTTGTCCGACAGTGGTTCGCCCTGCTCCAGTGCTGGGTTTGTGTGATCGCTATTTCTGTCGAGGCGGGATTTGGGGCGGCGCTTGCGTCGCCGCTTTGACTGCTTTTCGAGGGAACAATCCTTCGGTGCGTCTCTTCCGCTCTTCGTCGTCATCTTTCTTTGCGTCCACCATGTATACGTCGTATGATGAGGTGGCATTCCTGGGCTCAATAGGCGCTGGTTCTTCATTGTCTCCTTCACCGGTGTCCATACCGTCAATGCCGTCGGAGTCGAAGTCGAGCATGTCGGTTAAGTCATCGACAGTGGCTACGAAGTGGGTGGTGGGTGGGTTTTGAATTTCTTCATCGTCCGTACCCCAACCTTGCTGACCGTAGTCCGGCCAGGGCTCTCCTGATAAAGAGAGAGACTTCAGTGACTTCAGGATATCGCCGAAAGGCGAGTGCTGAAAGACGTCCACGGCTGTGAACTCCATGATCGGTGCCCAATCGGATTCGATCGGCAGGGGCGCGGAGGGTTCGGAGTCCGGAGAAGAATCCGGCTCCATGGAGTCACGAGTCTCGCAGAGTACGGGGCTGGTGTTCGGCTCAATCGCCGTTTGGATCACAGCCCCCGAGGTGGCGTCCAACCGCCCATCCTCGATCGACGCGGTCGGCTCCGGACTAAGGGTCGGAGCCGATGCGGGTGCGGCCTCCAGGGCACTGTTTGGCGGCAGAGCTAGATCATGCTCGTCGTGACAGTGCGGCGCGCTCGGCAGTGGTTCGAATCCGTCGAAGATCAAGTCCCCGCGGATGTCAGCCATGTAGTTTAAACTTCCGAATCTGACCTGACGGCCAGGGGCGTAGCTTTCGATCTGCTCTAGATGGCCAAGTGAATTGGCCCGCAGTACGAAGCCGCCAAAGATGAAGATCTGTCCGGGGAGGAAGGTCTCACCCTGGACTGCATCGCCATTGATGATCATAGGAGCCATCGGGCCTGACGGCGACGGCACAGAGGAACTCTCAATGAAAGCACCAATGTCAGTGTCAAAACCGGCGGATCTCGGGTAGGGGGTCCCGAACTGTGCGTCTAGGCCGGATGGTAATAGGAGGAAAGGGACACGAAGTTTTACCCAGGTTCGGGCCCTCTCGATGGAGGTAAAACCCTACGTCCTGCTTGATTAATATTGATGATATGGGTAGTACAAGAGTAGATCTACCACGAGATCAGAGAGGCTAAACCCTAGAAGCTAGCCTATGGTATGATTGTTGATGTGTATGTTGTCCTACGGACTAAAACCCTCCGGTTTATATAGACACCGGAGAGGGTTAGGGTTACATAGAGTCGGTTACAATGGTAGGAGATCTGAACATCCGTATCGCCAAGCTTGCCTTCCACGCCAAGGAAAGTCCCTTCCGGACACGGGACAGAGTCTTCAATCTTGTATCTTCATAGTCCAGGAGTCCAGCTGAAGGTATAGTTCGGCTATCCGAACACCCCCTAATCCAGGACTCCCTCAGCGGGAGTTCAGGGTTTTGATTCAAATGGCAAAGGAATTCTTGGGCCTGTGCCGAGTAGTGGGCTGGCCAACAATCACAATACTCCAAAGTGTGCGAGATGCCTCTTAATGGGCCATACTCGTGCAGCCTGCTCTAATCGCATTTGCTGTTTGGGTTTGCAAAGGTTCGGGCCACATTGGGGCCAACTGCCCCAATACATCCCAAACTGGCCCCTCGCGAGATACACGTAATATTCCAAGGAAACAGACCGCATAGCTCACCAATCTGCAGTCAATCTCGCTCTCACTTCGGCTTACCAACCTTGATCTGGGCCCACCTATCAATCCCTCGGTGACGTTTTGAGCTCCAATTTCCTCTGCTTCCCGCTTCAGTCAAGCCACTCCACCGCCACCTCCTCCACCTCGTTCGGAGACAGCAGACCTCACCGCCATCCGCCATTCCGCCGTAGTAGCCATGACAAATTTCCCTTTGACCCACTCCCTTTCCTTCCTGCCGGACACCAGCCTATTCAATTTGATGGAAGACCAGTTCGTGTGCGGGTGGTTTGTGGTCACATCCACAGGAAGCACGAAAACCTAGCAATGGCGACGATCATCCCCATGCCAGCTAGAGAGGTTCACTTCACCAATGTAAGAGAAATCCTCTCTGAATTTCTTACTTTGCACAAGAGAGTAGGGTTTCAGAAGATCTCCAAGTGTCCGCTGGGACAGGCTTTTGGTCAGTTGCACAGTGTCTTTGACAGAAATGAGCTTGTGATGCAAAGACCTCACCGTTTTGATGATGTGCACATTATCTTTGAAAAACATGATGAGGGTATGAACTGGAGAATATATCACATCAACAGAGAGTGTTGGATTTTCATTGCGGGGTTTCATGCAGATCTGCGGAATATTACTGAAGTTCATGATGCAGTGATATCTTTTTAGCACCTTCATGGAATGGGATCAATAGCTCAACACTGATGTTGGTATTCTAGTTAAGATTAGGGTTGGGGAGTTGAAAGATATCCCCTCAAGCATTCTCCTTACTGGCACTAATGAATTCAGAGGGGATTCTTGGGCTTGTCTAGTGTCCATCTTGCAGCAGAGGCTGATTGAGGAAGGCCCAGGAGATGAGGAACCAGTTCCTGAAGGAGGAAATCCTCACCCAGCCCCAGACCAACCACATTTTTACCCCAATCATCCCACCTTCTTGGGCCAATCAATCAGCACCACATTGAGGAACACCACAACACCAATTGGAATCAAGAGGAGGAGCAGAACAACAATAATCAGGTTAATTTGGATCTGAACTTGGTTAATGTACCTGTCTAGTTGGCTCGTGACATTGGTCAATGGGGTCCTTGAAAGTGCGTTATATCGACTAGAGGGGGGTGAATAGGCGATTTTTAAAAATTCGTCACTGAGGAAATACTACTTGAGGAATTTGCTAAGTGATGAACCACAAGCAGCGGAATAAGTACTCAAGTGCATGCATAACAAGACAGAAGCATGGTCATCATGATGAATTGAAACATACACAGAGCACAGGTAGCGTGTAAACAGGATAAGCAGGCAGAAGACAAGATGACTGAAGAAATAGGATTGAAGAAATTGAGGAAGTCTTCAATCAAAGTCATCAAACAGTAATGACCAATTACTTCAACACATGAGCGAGGAAATGAAAGGGTTGAGGACATAGAACTAGTAGCTCAGTGAAGACAATGATTTGGTAGACCAGTTCCAACTGCTGTGATAGTTGTACGTCTGGTTGGAGCAGCTTGGTATTTAAACCAAAGGACACACAGTCCTTACTGTATTCTCCTTGAGCTAAGGTCACACAAACCTCGCCCAATCACTCGTGGTAAGTCTTCAAGTGACTTCAAAACCTTCACAGACTAGGTCACCCGGCGATCCACAATTCCTCTTGGATGCTCTAGACCTTGACGCCTAACCGTCTGGAAGATGCACAGTCTTCAAAGGTAACAAGTGTCGGTTACACACATGAACAGTCTCTTTAGTGATGCTCAATCACTTTAGGTTTTAGGTGTTGGGGTTTTGGGTTTTTCCTCATTGATGATTTTCTCTCAAATTCCTCGGAGGATGGGATGCTCTCAATGACAAGTGTCAGTTTCTCGCGGAGCAGCCAACCAACTAGTGGTTGTAGGGGGCTGCCATTTATAGCCAAGGAGCAGCCCGACATGATAAGACATAAATGCCCTTCAATGATATGACCATTAGGCGGATAAGATATTTGGGACAGCTAGCGCGTAGCACAACGATGGTCGGAAATTTGAGTTCTCAAATTCCTTAGGGATATCATGTTCCTCACTTGTAGGTAATCCGCACTGGCGAATTCCTAACTCCTTAGTCAGAACAAATTCCTCAGAGAACAGAAGATCTTCGTCTCTGTCACTGAAGAAGTTGACTGAACTGTATGAGATTTCCAAAAGGCTTTACTTGAAAGATTGGGTTGGTGTAGGATTTGAGATGAGCATCACTTGGAAATGTTTCCTTAGTTTTACCTTGACCTCCTTTAACAGTATGGTGTTTCCTATGACTCGAGAAAGAGAAAATGAAACTACGAAAACAAAAGTCTTCACGCTTCATAATCCTTGCATCAATATCAATGTCTTCAAGGTCACACCAATTTCCTCATTTTCAAAGTCTTCAAGAAAACCATAATCTTCAAATGAGGATATTCAGTTTTAGGGATCGACATTCATCAGATTTGTCAAACTCCTCAGAGACTTATATAACCTGTGTACACTCACAAACACATTAGTCCCTTAACCTATAAGTCTTCAATACACCAAAATCACTAAGGGGCACTAGATGCACTTACAGTCTCCCCCTTTTTGGTGATTGATGACAAATAGGTTATGTTTTCAACAGGGACAAACATATGAAGTGTACATACTGATATTGAGGAATTTGATTGCAAGATATAAAAGAACTCTGCTACCTCTTGAGCACTGCGTTGGTTTTCCCTTGAAGAGGAAAGGGTGATGCAGCAAAGTAGCGTAAGTATTTCCCTCAGTTTTTGAGAACAAAGGTATCAATCCAATAGGAGATCACGCTGAAGTCCCACGCACCTACACAAACAAATAAGAACCTCGCAACCAACGCGATAAAGGGGATGTCAATCCCTTCACGGTCACTTACGAGAGTGAGATCTGATAGATATGATAAGATAATATTTTTGGTATTTTTATGATAAAGAGAAACAAAAGATGCAAGTAAAATAAATAGCAAAGGAAATAACTAAGTATTGGAAGATTAATATGATGGAAGATAGACCCCGGGGTCATAGGTTTCAATAGTGGCTTGTCTCAAGAGCATAAGTATTACGGTGGGTAGACGAATTACTGTCGAGCAATTGATAGAATGAGCATAGTTATGAGAATATCTAGGTATGATCATGTATATAGGCATCACATCCGATACAAGTAGACCAAAATGATTCTGCATCTACTACTATTACTCCACACATCGACCGCTATCCAGCATGCATCTAGAGTATTAAGTTCAAGAGAACAGAGTAATGCTTTAAGTAAGATGACATGATGTAGAGGGATAAACTCATGCAATATGATATAAACCCCATCTTTTTATCCTCGATGGCAACAATACAATACGTATCAGTTCCCTTTCTGTCACTGGGATCGAACACCAAAAGATTGAACCCAAAGCTAAGCACTTCTCCCATTGCAAGAAAGATCAATCTAGTAGGCCAAACCAAACTGATAATTTGAAGAGACTTGCAAAGATATACAAATCATACAT